>NC_056528.1:49689095-49733454 GCF_019175285.1 Sceloporus undulatus | reverse complement strand
AATAATAATAATAATAATAATAATAATAATAATAATAAATTTTTGTGCAGAAATAAAACACCAGTTTCCTTTTCCTTAGCGCATGGCAACTCTGCCATCTGGTGGCCCAAGGAAGAATTGCTTGCACCGTTCCATGCTTAAATACAGTGTTTGCACCAGAAGTCAGGGATAGGCAAGGCCTTTCCACAACTAGAAGTACACTTGTCCCTCCACATTGGCGGATTTGACTTTGATTTCATTATTCACAGATTTTATTAATATGTTTGCTCTAGGAATACCAAGGTCCTCCAGCGCGATTCTGTGGTCAACTTTTGGTTAAAGTCTCACCAAAAAAGGATCCTAGCGAGAACACTCCACTAGGCCTTTGTAGCTCCTCCAGCACAACTCTATGGTCACTGTGGTAGATGTGGACCACCGAGTTGCACTGGAGCACCTAGAGATTCCTAGGAGGAGTTTCTTAGGTAAAAACAATAGTATTTTTGTTATTTGTGGTTTGTTGTTCTTTATATGTATAAAATTCTTTTTGCAAAAACAAAGCTTTGCAAAAGGCCCAGTCCTTTAGGTCTTTCTAAAACCAGTTTTTTGATGCCGATCGACCCAGTTGCTTGTATATTTGGAATCTTTTTGGAGGCAAGGCTATGGGGGCTTGTCTTATTGATGCCACACAGACTGTCTTGATGTGCAGAAGGTTTCCTTTGCAGGTGCATGGCTTGTTCAGAGCAAAGGGAGGCTGATCTGCCTCTCATGTTCTTTTGCCTGCTTCTCTGGGACTGACCCACTTTGCTGCCAGCGTCTGAGTGGCTGTCGAACGGTTCCTTCAGTCAAGGAAGGCAGAGAGCGCATCTCTCTGAGCGCACTTCCTCAGGCGAATAAATAATGTAATGCTTGAGACTGGAAAACCCTCCTGCTCAAGGTCAACGCGGATAGGGTTGCCATGTCCCCCTTTTACCTGGAACTTACATAGTTTTTGGGCTTAGGAAATGTCCCACCCAGTATTCAAAGAAAGTCAGCTGGAGCCCCTTTCCGTCCGTCACTCTCTGGCCAGGCTCCTCTGAAGAAGGTGCAGCAGGGAAGGAGAGGCCAGCCTCCCTCCCACCGCAGAATGCAGTCCGCTTCCCCTTCGACTGCTCCAAGTTCTTCTTCATCCCCTTCTTCTTGATGAGGGGAAGGGAAGGGAAGGGAAGGGAAGGGGAGGCAAGAGAAGGCAAGGCAAGGCAAGGCAAGGCAAGGCAAGGGGAGACAAAGGAAGGCAAGGCAAGGAAAGGCAAGGCAAGGCAAGGGAAGGGAAGAGAAGGGAAGGGGAGGCAAGGGAAGGCAAGGCGAGGGGAGGCAAGGGAAGGGAAGGGAAAGGGACAAGAAAGTACAAGGAAGGAATGCGGAGAGGGAGAGGGCGGGAAGGAGGCGCGGGAGGGAAGGGGAGGCAAGGGAGGCAAGGCCAAGGAAGCAAGGGCGAGGGGGAGGCAAGGGAAGGGAAGAGGGGAGGGGGAGAGGAGGCAAAAGGGAAGGGGGGAGGGAAGACCAAGCAAGGAAGGGGGGGGGAGGGAAGGGAAGGGGAGGGGAGGGAGGCAAGGCAAGAGAAAGCAAGGCGAGGACGAGGAGGGGAGGGGAGGGGAGAGGGGGCAGGAAGGCAAGGGAGGGGAGGGGAGGCAAGGGGAGGCAAGGCAAAGAGAGGCAAGGCAAGGGGAGGCAAGGGAAGGTGAGGGGAGGGGAGGCAGCAAGGGAAAGGAAAAGACGGCAAGGCAAGTGGAGACAAAAAAAGGCAAGGCAAAGAGGCAAGGCGAGGCAAGGGGAGGCAAGGCAGGGAGCCACGGAAGGGGAGGGAGGGAAGGCAAGGCAAAGCAAGGCAGGAGGAAGGGAAGGAGGCGAGGGGATGGGAGGCAGAGAAGGCAGGAAGGGAAGCAAGGAAAGGAAAAGAGAAGGCAAGGGGAGGCAAGGGGGGATGGCAAGGGAAGGCAAGGAATGGCAAGGCAAAGGAAGGGAAGGCATGGGGAGGCAAGGCAAGGGGAGGCAAAGCAAGGAAGGGCAAGGGGGGAAGGCAAGGCCGCAGGGAGGGAGGCAAGGAAGGGAAGGAGAGGCAAGGCGAGGGGAGGAAAGGAAAGGCAAAGCAAGGCAAGGCAAGACAAGGGAAGGGAAGCAAGGGAAGGGAAGGGGGCCTGAACAGAGCAGAGGCAAAGTGTGCATATTTTATGAATTTGCTGTTGTGTTGTATACACACACACACACACACACACACACACACACACACACAAGACCCAGTGAGAGTCCTCAGACTACAATTCCCATCGCCCCCCAACTCGCATGGCCATTGCCCTGGAGGGCTCAAGGATTCTGGGGATTCCCAGAAAGGTGCTTGAGGGGGCCAAGGACACAGACAGGCTGCAGGGAGACCTCCCCCAACCTCTGCATGGTCTGGGGATGATGGGAAGTGTCCTCCAAGACTCCCCCACATGCTGTGCCTTGTGAGGATGATGAGAAATGTCCTCCAAGACCCTCCCCCATGCTGTGCCTGGCGTAGATTTTGCAGAGGCATGTCCGCTGCACTTTGCAGAGAGGAAATCAACTCAGGTGCGAGGAGAATGTCTTCTTTGCAGGGTGTTTCTTCTAATCTTCCTCCTCCTCTGCTGCTCCTCGGCCCCAGAGGACTCAGGTCCCAAATGACGTCTAGGTCTGCGCCACGTACCGCGTCACGCTCTGCCGGTCCGTGTCCATGATCTCGCTCTGAGTTCCTGCAAGGCAGGAGAATAGCATTTGTTACAGGAAAGAAAGGAGGCCAAAAAATAAAAACAAATTCAACAGATGTGCTTTTACATCAATGTCCTAAAAGGAGCACTGGTTTTTAAACTCTTGTACTCTACACTGCTTGGGCTGTTTGGCCTGAGCTTGTTCTAGGCCCCAAACTGTGCCCTTAAAGAGCAGAATTTGGGGGACCACTGCAATAGAGACAGAGGCCGTATGGCCATCTCTCAGGGATGTTTTGGTTGAGAGTTGCTGCATGGCAGGAGGTTGGACTGGATGGCCCTTGTGTCTCTTCCAACCCTACGATTCTATGATTCAGGCTTGCCATATCCTGCCTGCAGGCGGGACTATCCCGGTTTTGGCGGTACTTGGATGGTCCCATCCTGGTTGCCACCAATTCCCGGGTTTGGACCCAGCCTCTGGGCCGGGCCCGCTCATGCACCATTGTCGCAGCAGCTAATGCACCCACCTCCTCCTCCTCCTCCTCCTCGCAGCTGCACCACCCGCAGCAGTTACCCGGGCTGCGGCCGGCAGCGCGTGGAAGAGGAGCTTGTCCCCTTGAGGCTGGCTGGCCAAATGGCAGAACAGCAGGGGCGGGGCTGTTTCCCGCCCCAGTCTGCCATTGGCCAGCCTCAAGGAGGAGGCGAAGCTTCTGAGGAGGAGGCGGAGGGCCGAGGGTAGGCCTATGGGCCAGAGGGAGGGGAAATAAAGAGCCCTTTTCTGGCACCAAGGATGAGGAGGAGGCAGAGGAGGTGGAGGAGGAGGAGGAGGAGGAGGAAGAGGCAGAGGAGGAAGAGGAGAGTGGCCATTTCAAGTGTGTTTTTTCCCCAGTGTGTTTTTTGTGTATTTTTTGTGCTTTTAATGCCAATAAGTCTGCCTTGTTGTGACAACGATGATGATGATGATGATGATGATGATGATATTGATATCAGCAAACCTCTGAAGCATGTGCCCACTCTTTCTGAAGCTGAGAGTGCGACCTTCCAAAGTGTGTTTTTTGTGTATTTTATATGCTTTTAATGTCAACAAGTCTGCCTTGTTGTGGCAATGATGGTGATGATGATGATGGTGATATTGATCTCAGCAAGCCTCTCAGACATGACCAATGTAAGTTGCTCTGATTTTTACAAACTCATGTGCAGTGAAGAAAAATCAAAGTCCCTTGGCCAAGTACACACTTCTGAGAAGTACAGTTGGTGTAAGAAACCTGAAACCGAGGGCCAGTCCACTTCTTGTTAAACCACCTTGACATGTTAAATATGCATAGCCATGTTCACCCATGTTAAGTGTGAAACCCAAAGGGTTTGGTTTTGCCAGTTCCCAGTTCGGCCATTAAACCCATTGGATGACCCTGGGCAAGTCACGTTCCCTCAGCTTCGGGGAAGGCAATGGCAAACTTCCTCTGGACAAATCTTGCCAAGAAAACCCTCTGATAGGTTTGCCTTCACAGACTATCTTTCCACAACAGATGCCTACATGCTGTAGCATCAGGGAAGCCCCTAGGTTAATGTGGTCCCTGCAAAAGTACTCAGTCCAATTTGGTATAAATATAAGGCAATCCACAAAGACATTGTTGCTGTTGTTCTGTGCCTTCAAGTAACGTTTGACTTCTGGTAACTCTACAGCAAACCTATCCTGGGGTTTCCTTGGCAAGATTTGTTCAGAGGAGGTTTGCCATTGCCTTCTTCTGAGGCTGAGAGAATGACTTGCCCAATGTCACCCAGTGGGTTTCATGGCTGAGCAAGGAATCAAACTCGAGCTCCATAGTCCAATGTGCAAACCTGTGTGCCATGCTGGCTCCTACAAAGACGTAACCCCCGTGCATAATGCCTGACAATACTTTTAAATGTTTAATTTAGGCTCGTTGTCTGATGCACAATGGCAGCATTCCAGTCAAGGCTGCAAAAAGCAAAGTCGCACATGTGGCGCCCTTGCACATGGTCACACCTTCTGCGTTGATGCCCATTGTTGCAATTCTCTTTGGAAGTGGCATGGTTTTGCATCCCAGCATTTCTAGCCAAGTTATGACAACCTTGATAAAGCTCCCTCTTTTCTTTTCATGATGGAGGAGAGCACTGCTGCAGAGGCTCACAATTCCTCCACAGAGTGCAGTAAATCTAATTGATCCACTGAGTTTTAAGTAAATCTAATTGATTCATTGAGTTTGCTCTAGTCAGGACTAACAACAGAATTAAGGCCCAGAGAGTGTCCAGCCAACCTAAGGTTGTAGCATGTGTGCACAAGTGGTGTGCATTTGTGTCTGTGTTCATACAAGAATTAGCAAAAAAATGGTTAGATTACCAAATGAATATAACAAGTGACAATAGCAAACACTGTAGACACTGAAGGCAGAATGGTGCAGCCTCTCAGTGCTTTGCCGCAAGCAAAAACATATACATATATTCAATGACTATTAGCATGTGAAAGTATGCAAACATATTGCAGTTTGCAAATAGTGTTTACACAACAGGGAGAGTGAAAAATGCAAGTGCACAATGCTTAACCACAAGGACGCACATGTCAAAGCGCCGCTTGGAATATCTTTGCCCATTTGTGTAAATCAAATTTATTTTCATCAAGCCAGCGGCTCTCTCTGTTTCAGCAGATGTAATACACATCAGCAAACATAACCGTCGTAAAAGCATACGAACGCTGATCTAAAACAATCATATCAAAAATGTATCCCTAGTAATGGCACAGATATGAATGCCCATAGTCCCCCAATAGGTCTCTATAGCTGGGCAGGGATTCGAACCCTGGTCCCTTGGAGTCCTAGCCCAACATCCAGACCAGTGCACTGTGTTGGATGACATATAATATAAATGCCATTCATTATAGCTGGAACTAGTAACAGAAGTGAGGGCACTGTTTTTATGTTGGCTGGGGGATTCTGGGAGCTGTAGTCCAAAGAAGGAACGTCTCCAAGCTTTGCTGCTGATCAAGACATAGTTCATTGTGAATGTAACTGCAATGTAGGATTGGCCATTAAGGCTGGGATCCTAGCCACGCTTAATGGGAGTTGTGCCCATTGAACCCATTGCTCCTGAGTAATACATATGCCCTAAATAAATAAGTGGGTAAGTAACTGTTCAGGGCAGAGATGCTGAGACACAAACAAGGCACTTGGGACCTTCCTCACTCAGAGTCCTTTTTTGGAAATGGAGAAAAGCATGACATCTCCGCGAAAAAAGTAAGAAAGACCCTGGGCGGCTATTTATAAAGTGCTGGGAAAATGCCACATTGACTATTGTGGTGACAGGCTTACGATGCCCAGTATTTTCAGAGCATTTCAGTATTTTCAAATATGCACTTGGAATATCTATCTGGGATTGTCAGCCACATGCCTTTGCCCCGGCCAGCCCTGGCTTGCGTGTTTTTCTTGGTTGGGTGGGTTCCATTCCTTACTCCTTTTTCGCTGCAACATAAATGCAAAGCTTAAGAGGAAGGGAAGGCGGTGCAAATTTTCCTCCTTTAAACAAGTAATTGCATTACTTTATTTCCAATGTTGTTGTTGTTGTTGTTGTTGTTGTTGTGGGCCTTCAAGTAATTTCTGGCTTATGGTGACCCTAAGGCAACACTGTCATGGGGTCTTCTTGGCAAGATTTGTTCAGAGGAGGTTTGCCATGGCCTTCCTCTGAGGTTGAGAGAGTGTGACTTGACCAAAAGTGGGTTTCATGGCCAAGTGGAGAACTGAACTTTTGACTTTTGCAGATTTGGTTATTCACAGATTTAACTGATATGTTCTCTCTAGGAATCTCTAGGTCCTCCAGTGTAACTCTGCTGGAAGATCAGTGTTGGCTCAAGGGGCGGCTGTTGGCTTCTGCTCTGGGTTTCAGTCCAAATCTTTTGAAGATAGGATTCAGCACCTTGGAATCCGTTCTGGACTTTGTACCCAACTGTAAAGGATGTTTCAGAGAGGCTGAGTCTATTTTGCAGACAGGGTTCAGCTCCATGCAATCTGCTCTGGGTCTTCTTCCAAATTTTAAGGGAGCTGTCCAAGGTTCTGGACCTATTTGGATGGCGCCTTTGAACTGAAATTTGGAGCCGATTTGGAAGTTTGCCCTTCTGGTCCAAGATATTTGGCTGCCTGAGGCTGAGCAGCAGACTGGCACCGACCACAGTTCCAAGGTGCTGCATGTGGTTCCCTCCAAAAAGGTCCAGCACATTGGATCGCTCTTTTAAAGATTTGACCAAAGCCTGGAGTGGATTCACTGCTCCTTTGGGTCTGTCTTCATGGGGCAAAGAGGTTAAACATTCTCTTGCATGATTTTTAACCCTTGGTCTGATGGAGAAGAAGCCAGTGGAGCCTGGAAAGCTTGCATCATGTATTTTGTGCATGTGGGTTGGCCCCATAAAGGTATTGCAGCTTGTGGAGATTGTGAAAGTGGTTTAAAAAACCCTCCTGCATCCTTTTAAACCCTTTTGCCTGATGCAAAAGCAGCCAGTGGAGCTTGGAAAGCTTGCAACATGGATACTGTGCATCCGCTGCGTTCTTCATCAGGCAAAAGTATTAAAAAGGCAATATATATGAGTCCTTTTGCCTGATGCAGAAGAAACCAGTGGACCTTGGAAAGCTTGCGTCATGCATTCCCCATCAAAGCATGGCAGTTTGGTGGCTGTTGGAGAGCTTGAGAAGAGGAGAAGAGAGTTGGTGTGTGGGGGGGGGGAGTAGGCTGAGAGATGGAGGCGCATGCGCCCTAGCGTCACTGCGGAGCCAGCTGAGGAGGCGGGGGCGCGCACAGGCCCGGGGATCCGCGGGGGCGCGCTCAGAGGGAGGCGAGCGCGCAGCTCCAGAAGCAGCAGCAGCAGCCTTGCAAGCTTTGCCCAGAAGAGCTGCTGCTGCTGCTGCAGTTGCATGCTCTTTGCAGCCCCCGCCTCGGCTGTGAGCATGACTGGGGGTGGCCAGAGGATCCGGGGCGGAGGGGGCTTGCCTTGAGACCCCCTCCTGCAAGGGCTGAGCCCCCCAAAACCGCCTCCAGCCCCAGCAGGAGATTGGTGCCCCCCAGCCAGCAGGTGACCCATTGCAAAAAAAGGAAAAGGGCGAGGTAGGCATCATTTCTGGGTGGCATGGTTTCTGCAAAGAGGAGGGATGGCTGGAGAAAGATGCAGATGGCGGGGGCTCTTTTTCCAGGGGGTGGGATGGAGAGAGAAGAGGAAGGCGCCCTCCCTTACCTTCTTCTCCCCAGATCTTTGGAGACTTTGGAAAGCCATGGCTTGAATATTTATAAATTATATATTGGAGTGTGTGTGTGTGTGTGTTGGGAGGGGGCTGCGATGGGGGACTGGAGGGGGTGGGTGGGTGCCATTGCGGATTTGGCACCTTCTTTTGGGTAGGATTTGGGCAAAAAGATGGAGAGATGGAAAAAGATGGAGAGATGGAGAGAGAAAGGTCTGGGTACCTCTTGGAGAGAGCATTAGAAGGGAAAGATTCTTTTGGGGGGGGGGCTTTCATTTTGGGGATGGATGAGTGTTCCTCCAGGGCATCCCTTTTTCAAGGAAAGACCCCCATTTGAATGCCATGCTTCCCCTCTTTTGGACTTAGACCCCACGTGCGCAGCAGCTGGAAAAAATTGGTGCGTAAAAAGGGAGGAAAAGGAGATGGATGGAGGTGGAGGAGGTTTGAAGACTAATGAGGAGGGGAGGGTTTTTAGTATATTTTAGGCTTGGGATGGGAGGAGAAGAGGGCCCTGGAGCATGTGCAGAGTTCAGGGCCTTCAGGCTGAAGGAACCTCCAGAGATCAGTGTCTTTATTGAGTCCATCTGGGTTGAGCAAAAGAGGCTTTGAAGATACCAAGGCTTTCCATTTGGCTGGAGTCATGGCAGCTTCCATTTTAGAATATTACATCTACAGGAGAAGGTTCTTCTAGCAGTGTCATGGCATGCATATATATATGCATATATATATATATATACCCCACCCTGCAGGATCCTGGGATTTGTAGTTTGGTGGAGGGGCTTGAGATTGCTTGCTGGAGACCTCCGCTCTCCTTCCTTGAACTAGGACCTACCTTGGAAAGAAGTATTGAGGATTAAATCAGGGTGCCTTGGGAACTGTAGTTCTTGGGAGCACACTGAGCACCTCACTAGTCTACAAATCCCTGGGACCACAGTGGATCAGAGTAGTTAAAGAGGTATCAGACTGCTACAAATGTCTGGTCTAGATGGACTGAAAGCTGAAATCTTATTGTTGGTCATTTGGAAGCCTGTTGCTCTCTTGCTTGGATTTTATTTATGCCACATGTGATCATTTTAACCATTACAGAGGTATCAGACTGCTACAAATGCCTGGTGTGGATGGATATGGAAAGCTGAAATCTTGCTTTATTCTTGGGCATTTGGGGGCCTGCTTATATGGGGCTTGGAGTTTATCTCTATGTCAGATATCATCATTTGTGCTGAATATTGTCATTTATGTGAAGAGGCAAGCAGCAGAGGGAAGAACCACAATCGTAAAAGACATTCCCAAACTCTGGTCCTCCAGGTGTTTTGGACTTCAGCTCCCAGAAGCCTCAGCCATCTTGGCCAATGGTCTGGGATTCTGGGAGTTGAAGTCCAGAACATCTGGAAGGCCAGAGTTTGGGAATCACTCTGCTGGAGAATGCTTCTAAATCAGTGATTCCCAAACTCTGGCCTCCCAGGTGTTTTGGATGTCAGCTCCCAGAATCCCTGACCATTGGCCAAGATGGCTGAAGCTTCTGGGGACTGAAGTCCAAAATACCTGGAGGACCAGAATTTCGAGATCACTGCTCTAAATGATGCCCCATGGCCAGCTGTGACAGCTGATGGCTTCCATGAGAGTTGGACATTGAATCCACTCCATGTTTTAGATCTATCCATCCTCCCACATAATTTCAGCACCTTGGGCAGCTCCTTTAAAGGTTGAGGGGAAACCTGGCATGGATTCGCTGTCCCACTGACATGGATGCTTCCAACTACTGACAGATAAGGTGGCCTGAGTGACCCATAGATGTGGCTCACGATTTGCCTGGACATTTCCTGGGGCAGTGAGTACTTCCCAACCTTGGATTACCACATATTATCAGACCGCAACTCCCAGAATCCTTAGCTGACCTGGCCATTGGCAAGAACCTCTGGGATCTGATGTCCGTGAACATCACTGGGCCCAGGTTATGATAAATCCTCATCATGGGAACCATGGCAACAAAGGGCTCTGCAATTTGGAAGAGACTGGTTTTATATATATAAATAGAGAGAGTTTGCAAGCATTGCGTAGTGGTTTGACTGTTGGGCTCGAGACTCGGGTTCGATTCCTCCCTTGGCCATGAAATCCCTGGGTGACATTGGGCAAGTCACACGCTCTCAGCCTCAGAGGAAAGCAGTGGCAAACCTCTTCTGAACAAACCTTGCCAAGAAAACCCCATGATTCACCTTATGGTCGTCGTCAATTGGAAACGACTGGAAGGCACACAACACCAATGCCAACAAGATATATATAGATATATATCTACACTCATCCCTCTACATTTGCGGCTTTGGCTTTTGCAGCTTTGATTATTCACAGATTTTATTAATACATTCTCTCTAGGAATACCTAGGTCCTCCCGCACAACTCTGTGGTCACCTTTAACCAAAAGTCACAATGAAGGACCTAGCAATTCCTAGAGAGAACACTCCGCTAGGTGTTGATAGCTCCTCTGGCCCAGTTCTATGGTCAATGTCTGGCAGATGTTGACCACAGAGTTGCCCTGGAAGACCTAGAGATTCCTAGAGAGGTGTTCTCTCAGATAAAAACAGTGTTTTTGTTATTTGTGGTATTCCCACATTCATGGGGGTCCAGTGCCCCTATCCCCAGTGAATATGGAGGGATGAGTGTACTATATAAGTGGTTTGAGTGCTGGGTTATGACTCTGGAGATCAGGGTTTGAGTCCCTTCATGGGAATTTCTTGGCAAGGTATATCACACTCTCTCAGCCTCAGAGGTTGGCAAAGGCAAACCTCCTCTGAAGAAATTTGCCAAGAAAACCTCATGATAGGTGTGCCTTAGGGTCATCATAAGTTGGAAACTACTTGAAGGCACACAACAATAACTATATATGTGTGTGTGCGTGCGCATATATATATTCACTCCACTCAAATAATGATATTAAAACCACAAGTATTTCAGTACAGTTGTAAGGCAAGGATAGGATGCCTTAGAATACAAAAGGATGCAAATTGTGACCATACCCATAAACCTTCGAAGAGCTCGATAAAATGATACAGATATATATCAAAGAGCTAGCCTTTTGGTCCCGAGGTATGAAAGCCATGAAATCTGCTTCTCTGAAAATCTCTTCCCTTGAAGTAGGATTTTTTATTTTGTTTTTTTGAGAAAAACTGAGATGATATGACTTTCTTTTATGCCTTTCGCCCTTTTATTCCTTGATCTCTCTTTGCAGGATGGGGAGGTCAACACTCAGTTTCTTCCTTCATGCAAACACTCTCAAAACCAAAAAGGCAGATTCTCCTTTTGGTGTGTTGTTGTTGTTGTTGTTGTTCCCACTTTGCTTGATGAAGAAGCCCTGGAGATCCAAAAGCTAGCGCAATTTCATTTCTTTTTTTGTTAGTGCCTTCTGGTTGGCCTAATAAAAGTATCACTAATGTGTGTTTGGGATTTTGTATGCTGGCTCTTTGTGCAATTGTGTACCTGTTTAGCTGATGTCTGCAACCAATCTAAACCCATATTAATAATATATGTATTATGCCAAGCCATAGGGTTGCCATATTCCAGTCCCTCCTATCCAAGCATCTAATTTTGCATATTATGCAAATGATTATAATTATGAATATGATTAATTTGCATTCTGATGCCATTATACCAAGCATAGTGTTGCAATATAATTCTGTAGTGTGCCACTTGGCACCATCCTGGCCACAATCATTGCCAGTGTCCAGGAGTCGCTTTGATGCAATAATAATGATTTAATGCCTTTTCCGTCCCTGCCTTCTGAATGCATGCATGCATGTTGCTCAGTATTAGAGTTTCAGCGGCCCCCACATCAGCATGTCTGAACCCTTCAAGGGAGATTTCTGGCATTCCCGTGGGCATGGTTCAGCCAAAACCGAGGCACTTTTGAGATCCCTTGAGGCCTTGCAATGAGGCGGAGTCTTCGCTATGGGCTTTCACACTTCGCTATGGGCTTTCACACCTTCCCTCTCAAAAGGACAGCTTGCAAAAACCACTCACTGTGATGCAGATCGAATGTAGGTGGGGAAGGAGTCTGTCTTGCTGCCTTCCTTTGATTCATAGCCCACCTTCCTTCCCAAATTGGCTCTTGGAAGGAGATGAAAAGAGAACACAAAGGCTTCTGAGCTGCAGAAACAGCTCAATGAATGGGAATATTGAAGCACAATCCAGGGCCCTGTCACACTACACAATTAAGTGTGCAGCTGCGATTGCGTCTTCATTATAATCTCTGTATCCTATGGAATCCTATGGAATCCCAGGATTTTCCCATGAATAAAAAGCAACACTAGGCTTCCTCTTTATTCATGGTGACTCTATCATGGTGTTTCATGATAGCAAGTGTCTTCAGAGGGGGTTTGCCATTGCCTTCCTCTGAGACTGAGAGAGTGTGACTTGCCCAAGGTTACCCTGTAATTTTATATGGCCAAACAGGATTTGAGCCCTGGTCTCCAGAGTTCAGAGCTCAAACCACTACACCACACTGGCTCAACTACCTGACTATTCACATACCTATCTATTTCATTTTTATGTTGCTTTTCTCCCAAAACGGGACCCAAGGTGGTTCAGAAGGTATCTAGAAAGGAAGACTGGTAAAGAATTTTATATTCTTCTCTCCCAAAATCCCTTGGAAAATGTGTGCACTCCCCTCCAAAAAAAACCCCATAGATGACATTATTGGTTTATAGTAGCACTAGAGGACCCCTTAAAAGCATAAAATCACAACAGCCCTCTATGTAGCTTGGAGTAAAAAAAGAGTCTAGCGATAAGGAGCTATACTTAAATGCAAGGACCAGGAGTCCTTTGGAAACATTGAAGACCCACTGCTGCATTGTTCCTGGCACTTTAGACCCAGGGAAATGGCTCCGCTTCATTGTACGGTGGAAAAGAAAGTGCATTTCAGTAAGGAAGAGGCTCAGATGCCAGGGCCAGACTCCTCCATCCCCATCCCTTGCACTAGACTTAACAAGTGCATTGAATTGGACTAAGCAAAGATTCATCTCTCTGAACAGAAACAGCTTGGGGAGGTCAGTGCAGCTGACAGAGCCAGGATGCCAAAGAAACTTGATGGATGCATTTTTAGAGTCTGAAAAGATGCCATGGAGGAAGTGACCGTATGCTGCTAGGAACCACATGTCAAACCTGCTTCACATCAAGGATGATGGATCTGTCTTCGCAGGAGAATCACAGAGAGCAGCCCATATCCTACGCTAAAATATGGACCGTGGGCTTTTAGCATATAGAATCATAGAGTTGGAAGAGACCCCAAGGGCCATCCATTCCAACTCTCTGCCATGCAGGAATACAAAATTAAAGCATCCCTGGCTAATGGCCATCCAGCCTCTGTTTAAAGACAGTCCAAAGTCAAACAAAGCATTCAACAGCCTTGGCAGAAGTAGCCTTTTAGTCTTTCTTGAAACCAGTGGCAGGGCATCTCCCATGTCAATGCAGCACTGATACTCCGGGGAAAGGGGCGGTCTATAACCCGCCCCCGTAACTAAAATCAGGCTGTCATACTTTGGACATAGGATGAGACAACAAGGCTCATTGGCAAAAACTCCTGTGAGTTTGCAAGACCTGAGCAGGGCTCCAGGGGACCAGGGCTCTTGAAGTTCTCTCATCCTTAAAGTCACCTTAAGTCAAAGTTGATTTGACAGCAAACAAGAACAGTTTGGGGATCATGGGTAGTAGAGTCTATACCTTAACCAGGTTCAACACCTTCGACAGCTCTGTCAGTTGTTGTAGTTACTATTGTTTGCTGCCAAATCAACTCTGACTTGAGGCTGAAGTCCCAAACATTGTGAACCTACCCCATGGACAAGTTTTTCCAGCCTGAATCTCCCATCATTTAAGAAGGTGGTTTATTATAATTGATTTTAAAAGCATGACACTCTTTCTTCTTAATATTAATATAAATTCATGCAGTGTTTGGCTTCTCTTAGATGGCCTTTGACTGGCCAATTGTCCATCTTTGGCTTCTTGGGTAAAGAGTTCACCCCACCGTAGGAATTAATGGTCTGTCTGCGTAGGCTGCGGCATCCTTGTAATGTGAGGTCAGAACTGCTAATCCTGCGGCCCATCTGGACATTGTACATAGGCATAAGGTGGCCTATTTGGATCGGAGCCGACTGCTGCGCAGCATGTTATCCGAGTGTGAAATCTGTTGGAAATACAAGATGCAGGAGAGCGGTGCAAGGTTTCTGGCACACGGTGGAGGCACATGCTCCAGGAGGTGGACAAAGTGTGCTTTCACATTCTTGAACAATGCCTCTGGTTCTCCCTTTTAAACATTTCCGGTTGAACTGCTCCCAAATGTGATCCATGTGCTTCATCAACATTGCCTCACCAACCTCATTACCTCTGGGAATGTTGGAGTACAAAGCCCATCATCCCCAGTCAGCATACTGACCAGGTCTGAGGATGGTGTCTGTATTTCCACACACACAGGAAGGTTCCAGGTTGGGACCAATACAGCACACCCCAAATTTTTAAGTATAGGATTTGGATAGCTCCCAATACAACACACTCCAATGATGGGATGGCTCTGGAATGAAACCCCCAGCGGACTCACTGGAAAGCACTAGGTGCTAGTGGTTTGGTGTCTGACTTACTGTTCATCTTCTCCAAGAGGCCACCTGGGTTTCCTTTTGAGAAGACTTGCACTTGCTTTGACAATTCAGCTCTCTTCCAAGCCGCAGCAAGCTGCCTTGCGTTATTAGGTCAGCTTGATTCAGATTCTGCCGTGTTTAGACACGCTTGGCTGCGCAATGAGTTAAAAAGTGGAACTTGGTGTTCCTGGAGGGGACCTCCTTCTGTGAGACCAAAGAGGCAATGGAAACCCCCAGATTCTCAACTGAATAGCCAGCAGTTAATAAGCATTTGCCCCAGTAGCCATGATAAGCTGCCAGGCAGCTAAAATGACAACTCCGCAGCTGGAAAGCAACATCCTGCAACTGTCTTTTACTTCTAGGATAACACTGGCTTATCCTAGTTGTTTCTACTGATATCTCACACAGGATGGTGAAGAAGGCATCCTCAGAGCATATTTCTTAGTATTGAAACAGGGGCATGTTAAGGATCTAAGGAGCGTACGTGAAGCTGCCTTGCATCCTGCAACCATTAGTGTAGTTAGCCCAAAGTGTGGCCCTGGGTCTGGATGCAGCCCTTGAGTCTGCCCTGTCTGGGATTCTGGGAAGGCCAGGGTTTGGGAATCACTGCTCTAGAGAATTATTGCCTATCAGTTATGAGGTCCACTGTCGGTCCAACCTAGTGGCTGCTGCATTCCTTGATTGGTGGCTTCCATTTCAATGGGGTTTGTGAGTCTGCTCTGCACTGAAGACCAGGCATTCAAAGGACTTTACCAAAGGGCTGAGCTTTGCCACCAAAATATGTGTATGCACCTTGGATAGCTCCTTTTAAAAGTCATAGTAAAACCTGGAGGCGATTCACCGCCCCCATGAGTTAGGAATCACCAAAAATTTGGGAAGAATCTGAAGTAGTATAGAGGTGCAATCTAACCAGCATTGCTAGAGATCCACCGTCAGTCAAATCAAGGGAAAACCAGTTTAGATGGACCGGGAATTGGACCTGGATGGTTGCCGAAATATAGAAGATGGCTTCAAATTCAGCCATTTTGATGACGGAGCCATTTTCCATCACACTCCTCTCATGTCAGGATGCCTTTGCAGACATGGGAAGGGAACCTATAATGCACATACATTATCTAATAGATTCCAGGGCTTAATTACTCCCATCATTACTGGGGATGCTTATTTGCATTTGGAGCCTTAATTACTTGATGCAGACTAGCTTCCAGTGGGAATCAGCAATCCCTGCAAAATGTTCTCTGCCATGCAACTGTGATCGAGAGGAACATTTTCTGTAGGTGTCAGTTTGGGAAAGCATTTTGTTAGAAGCGCTGGCCTTTCCCCTTTCCTTTTCTTTCGCAATTTAACTCTTTAAGATGCAATTTCTGAAGCTTGGCTGCGTAATCGCCAGAACTGTCACAGGATGAGAAAGAAATGGCATTTCACTTTTAATGGGTTCTTTATTTTAGAGGAAAGGCAAATGAGTTGATTTCGGTATCAATTAAAGTTGCAAAAGAAGGAAGGAAGGAAGGAAGGAAGGAAGGAAGGAAGGAAGGGAAGCCAGTTGTTCTGCATCAAAAGCATTTCATCTCTGCAAAAAGGTACAAGATTAGATTTTGGGATTAAATGAACACAGTTGGACATGCAAAATATCTCTTTTAAACTCCAGAAGACCAAGATTTGAATTCCCACTCATCCATGGAAACGCACTGGGCGAGTCATAATCTCTCAGCCTCAAAGGAAGGCCATAGAAAACCCCCTTTGAACAAATCTTGCCAGGTGTCACCCGGTGCAGTCCGGCCTCCTTGCATCCCCTATTGATGCTACTGAATCCCAGAATGCCATAGCACTGAGACATGGCAGTTAAAGCAGTCAAACTGCGTTATTTCTGCAGTGCAGACGCAGCTTCAGTCCCTTTGCAGTTGTCCATCCTTGGCTTAGAAGAAGCATTCCCACCTGTAAAGAGGCATTCCTTTCTATCTGTTAAAGGAGAGGAAATGCATCTTCCCCTATTTGTTTGCTACCTACAATTTTTACAGAGGCATGTTTGTGGCTCACAAGTAGCACATCTGATTCATGCATGAAAGCATTCAGATCCAATCTCCAGATCATTCTGAATAAGCTCCAGTTTGAAATCCTGGAGGCAAGAGCCTCGAGGTTTCTTTCAATGGGCTCCATCCAAATATTTGACTGCATTTTGGCTGGGCAAGGTTTGCCTAGTTTTCTTTAGGGGAAAAGCAAAGGGAAAAACAGCCTGCGAGGATTTCAGAAAAGAGTATTTCCAACGCTTGGAGCTGGCAGCTGTTTTTAAACTGTTTCCAATTGCTTTCTGTGGAAGGAGGGTATACATACATTTCCTGGTTGAAATGCATTGGCCTGTTTCTTGGAATAAGACCGTTTCTTAGAAGTCCTGAGACTTGGTCTCTCCTCTTTATCAGGTTTCATAAGATGTTCCCAGTTTCTTCTGGTTCTGAAACCCTGAGGAGTAACTGTCAATGTGAGCATTATTAACCGCTGAACTAAATGAACCGCTCTGGATAAGGCAGCTTTCCTTCATGCCTATGGAGATGTTCTTCAACTGAAAAATAACATAAAAAAGAAATGGGGAGGGAACAACAATCTGCCGTTGGATTCACTGTATGAGGTGCCTTCAGTGGATTAACTGTTTTAATCCAACTGGTTAAATGTTGCAACCCTAATCTGTTAACTAAGGCTTTGTGTTGCCATTATACTGTCATTAAATTACCTTTAACCCTTGATGCTCCTGCTATTTTTCCATCTTCTCCAACTCTAAATTGTATTGGTTTACCATGGGTCATAACTAGAGCAGTTAGCTTAGTACCATCCCAGGTCCTGACATTTCAAGGTCAGGGACACCCCCCAGATGATGTCACAAGGGCATCCCCAGATGATGTCACAGGGGGCGGACCTTGGCTGTATCATTAAGCATGATACATCCACAGTTGCTCAGTGTGTGTGTGTGTGTGTGTGTGTGTGTGTGTATATATATATATATATATATATATATATATATATATAAATCTAAGGTCCAAAATACATGGAAGAAATACTGTAATGTAGTTTGAGGCTGCTATCCCTGACTCAGCGATAGGGAATCCTGGGAGCTGTAGTTTATTGTGGCACCAAAGCTCTCTGACAGAGAAGGTTAAATGTCTCACAAACACTACAAATCCCAACATCACCTAGCATTAAGCCAGGGCAGTTAAAGCAGTCTCAAACTGAATTATTTCTGCAGTGTGTTTGGGATCTTAATCTCACAAAGGAGAATACATAGCCAGCCCACCACATCCACAGATTCCTTATCCATGGATCCAACCATCATTGGCTTCAAAATATTTTTCCCCAAACATATAAATCCCCCCAAAAGGGTCCTGCTTACCTCTACTGAGGGCAGCACAGCAGGTGAATGTGCCAAGGAATAGTCCAGAGTCCAGTCCAAGGGTCACAAAAGACCAGTCGGTCAGTCCCAGCAAAGAGCAGATGCAAAAGTGTAGTCACAAGGCAAGTCCAGGGGTCAGTTAACCAAAGTCATGAATCCAAAAGCAAGGAATAACAAGATTGGTTATCAGCTGCAGGTCTTTTAAAGGCCTCTGCTTCTTCTCTCAGCTGAAACCTGTTAGCTCAGGCCCAGGGCAGTCCATGACATAAAAGCAAACATTGATTTTGCCATTTTATATAGGGTTCCTACACTATGGATTGGAAGGATTGTAAATACGATTCAGTTATGAAGGCATAGCTCTAGGTTATGCCTTTGCAACTATGATTGTGAATTCCAGCCATCAACAATCATTTCACAAGAATAAAAAAAATTATTAAATCATTTATCATTTAAAACCAGACAGTTTCCGACCAGTGAAACACCATTTAAATATAAAGCCAGCCTCAGTACATGTGCAAATAGGATACATTCATTTGGGTTATGAAGACTTTGATCAATAGCCATGTTTTGGCTTGGCATGACACCAGTGCTGAATTGGTGCCAATCTGGGGAGGGCAGGCCATAACTGAGGTGCCACGGCAGAGAAGGTTGTTCGATGGCTGGATCCCAAATCTCTTGGACTGACTGTACTGGGTTCAGTCCGCCTTGGACCGAGCCCAGCGCTGCCTTTTCATCTCCGCCGCCACTTGGGTAAACCTCATTCTTCGCCTTTGTCCTTTCCCTCTTCAGACCAGTCTTTGCAAGTTCATTTCCGAAGAACGGAAACATTTGCCGTTGGCACTTTTTCCCGCCGTTTAATTGGCAGGTGGTACGAAGAAGCGGTCTTCTGTTCTGGCACTTTTAATTGTGCCACTTGTTCAAGGAGCTCATTAAGCATTTCTTCTCTTTCACCCTTCCTCTGCCCCCATGGCCTGGTACTCCATCTGTGAACATTTCCAAAGGGTTTATGAGGTTGGCCTGGTCATGGGAATGGCTTTGATAACAGATCTAGAACAGACTGTCTCTTAGGAAAATGGGAAGGGTTGCCCTCAGATAAACTAGGATCGGAAAGCCTAGTGTGACTTTTAACACCTTTGACTGATGAAGGAGCCGGCGGAGTGTCAAAAGCTGGCATCATTTATTTTGTGCATTTTGGCTGGCCCAATATTACTGTTATATAGACTTTGGATGTTATTGTACTTAGGTCTGAACTAGTTTGACATGGCTAGCTTGACACCCTGTTGCTGTATTGAATCCATCTGGAAAGTGAAGGGCTCCTGGTTTTTCGGGGACCATTGGTCTCCTTGTCAGAGTGCTGTGCCACAGAAAGCCACAGTTTGCTCCTTGCAAAACTGTTGGCCATTGCAAAACTGACATGCCACATGAGCGCCACCATTGAAATGCGCCTCTTTCATCTACGCAGCTGGGCTGGTGTTCGCCACGGACAATAAGCCTATTTCAAAGAGAGCAAAAAGAGGGAAAGATTTTGGAATTCAACGCACATTCAAGGCTGCTGGGAAGAAAACGCTCACAAAAATATGCACAGAAATAGCTCCTTTGAAATGAAGGTTTCAAAATTAATCAAGAGGGAGAAATTGGGCATTAACAGCTTCGTACCCAGGAGAAACCTGTGCTTTAGCTGTGGATTCCTGCATGGCAAAGCAGGGTTTGACTGGGTGGCTCTTGCAGTCCCGTCCAACTCTAGTCCAAACGTTTGCCATGCAGGAATACACAACTGCAACACTCCTGAAAGATGCCTCTCCAACCTCTGTTTGAAGACCTCCAAAGAGAGAGTCCACCGCCCTTCGAGGCAGTCTGTTCCTCAACCATCTCTAAGGGGTTACTGACACTGTGAAAATAATCCCGGATGAATCTCCATCATTCATACACTTCCTGAATGCAGCCGATTAAATTTGGGGGTGGGTTGCAAAAACCCCCCCACTTAATCCAGGATAATCAATATCAGTGTTTCCCCCTAGTTTTTCAAAACAGATCCACATTGTCGATAGTGTTAATAACCGATGCAAAGAGACCCGGGATAAAATGCTGCATATCAAAAAAGGGATCCTGAATGCATTTGCATCATCAACTCCATATGAATAATCAAACTTGCATTGATGCATTTCCATGATATGAATAACAAACCCGGAATGTGTGAGTGAGATGATTTGCATCGCCATGCTTAAAAGAACGATGTGCAAATGACCCCAAAAATACTATGGTTCCAAATTTAGCAATGGAAGGAAAATTTCATGGTGGATGGACTGGTGGGTCCGAATCCTTATGCCCACATTTTGCTCCCAGTTTAGCAGTGGGTCGAATCCATGCACGGTGCGGGCCCATGTGTTGGATTGCATTTATCAGGATGCTAAGCCGCGTTTCCTTCTCATGCCAAGCCATTTTGGCAAGCGGGAGGAGGGCGGTTGCAACAAGGTGTGCTGGGTCTCCAGGTGTCTTGTATGGGAAATAATTAAGAAAGGGGGAAATCCCCTTCATCAGGTGCTGCTGCTAATTGCTCTCCTCATTAGCGTTCTCCGCAGGAGGCGGCCAACTGAATCATTCACGGTGGCTGCATGCTTGGGAAAGGTGTTTCCTTAGAGCCCTGGCATTTTTTCTCAGGAAGGGACCCGGGGGAGGTTTGCTTGGCACCATCTGCCCCGAATATGTATTTTGGACAGGGACACTCGGTTGGCAATGCTGCACATCTAGTGCTATTCTTGAGAACGCCGCATGAAACTATAAATAGCTAGCACCATCTGTGGCTTCTCTTGCTGGTTGAGATCCTCCGTTGAGGAGAACTGATGAATCCCAATCAGAGTAGCCCCATTGAATCAAGGGGATTTCCCTTTGGGTTGGCTCACCTGTCAGTAGTGGATTCAGTGGCTCTATGTTGGTTGGGACTAACCCACAGGATTTGGGGCAGAGAGTAACTTTGCGTCCCTGCAGGGATGTGACTAATAGCGAGTGGGGAGGCAAAATGGGGGCATGTTGTTCTTGTGTGTCTTCAAGTCATTTCCAACTTATGGCGACCCTAAGGCAAGCCTATGTGATAAACTCCAATGTCACATTTAGCCTTAGGAGCCCAACTACAAGATATCTCATTATATAAAAATATTCCAAAATCTGAAAAAGAAACCCAAAACACTTCTAATCTTAAACATTTTGGATAAAAAGGGAGACTCAGCCATGTACCCACAACTCTTCTGTTTGCTGTGCCCTTGGTCCCTTTTCTTGCAATGCCCAAATTCTGGCTGGCATTTTGTTTTCTCCTATGTGTGACCCAAAGTGGTAAATACAGTATGTTGAAACAGTATAGATAAAATGATACGTAATGCAAAAAT
The DNA here is from genome assembly GCF_019175285.1 of Sceloporus undulatus. Taxonomy (NCBI): domain Eukaryota; kingdom Metazoa; phylum Chordata; class Lepidosauria; order Squamata; family Phrynosomatidae; genus Sceloporus; species Sceloporus undulatus. The sequence goes on along the minus strand of NC_056528.1, from coordinate 49,712,166 downwards.
ACAAAAGAAGCATTAAACAACAGCTCACTTGCAAACACTAGTTTGGAAGGGTTAAAAACACATTTAAACCAGCACACCAGTTACACTACAAAACTGAAGGCCTGCTTAAATAAGGTGACCTTTCTTGGACGACAGATCCCTACCTTGGGATGCCTCAAAGCATCCCGATGCACAATATGCAACCTTGCACAATGTTCCCATTAGTATACCTTTGCTTTTGTGACCTTTAACTGAAATATGGTTGTTTCACATCAGGCAAAAAAGTCCGTCTGCTTTCACAGAAGACTTAGCACTCGTGTATGTCACCAACGGCACGCCAGGCAAAGTGTCAGAGGGAAAAAAGGAAATGATCTGCTTCCCTTTCTTCTTTTTCTCTCATGCCAGGAGCCCCGGTGAGTCCTTGGAAAGATGCCTTTGGTAAAGCGGAACATCGAGCCGCGCCATTTGTGCCGCGGCGCCCTTCCGGATGGCGTGACCAGTGAACTGGAATGCGTGACCAACAGCACCTTAGCTGCCATCATTAAGCAACTGGGAAGCCTCAGTAAGTTGAAAGCTTTGGCATGACCCACTCATAATATTTTGGAAAAGGGGAAGGGAGACATATGGCAATCCTAGGCAACCCTATCATGGTGTTTTCTCGAAGACATTTGCCTTTACATTTATCTGAAGCTGAGAGAGTGTGACTTGCCAAGGTCTCCCAGTGGCTTTCCATGGCCAAGTAGGGCTGCATCTGAACTGCAGAAATAATGCAGTTTGACACTGGTTTAACTGCCATGGCTCCATGCTATGGAATTTGGGGACTTGTGGTTTGGTGAGATATTGAGCCTTCTCTGTCAGAGAGTGCTGGTGCCACCACAAAATGGCAAACTTCAAGATTTCCTAGCATTGAGCCATGACAGCTAAAGCAGTGTGGAAATGCATTGATTCTGCAGTTCAGATGCAGCTCCTGAATCCCTGATCAGCCATGGAAACTCTCTGGATGCCTGAACCACTACACTTGCTGGATAAGATACCACAAAGGGGGACAACGGTCTCTCTCTGTTGAGCGAGAATCTGTTCTGCAGCTTTTCCGAATCCGTTCCTCCTCCCCTCCGTCTCTTCTTCTGAATGCTGGGTTTTTATTTTGAGCTGCTTTCTTGGGGGAGAGCATGTGACAGACAAAGCGCACTGCTGTTCTGCTGCCTTGTTAAACAAGGCAAGTATTGTAGCTCTCGCAGAGACGATCTCTCTTTTCGGTCCATCAAAAGGAGCCAGCGCAATGGAGGCGGCTTGCGGTGGTTTGTGCTGGAGCTGGCAGCTGAGCGGATGTTAACTCTTTGCCCAGATTGCTTCTTTCCTCCCTTGGTTTCCAGTCTTAGGACTTTATCACACAGAAGCAAATTGGTTAAATCCTGGGCAGAAACGGGATTTTAAAACCTGCAAAACACCCACATTTGTGGGTTGTTTTTCAGACGTGTTGGCGTCAATGAGAAATAACGCAACATTAATCCGAATGCAAAGTTGACAAAACACAGGAATGGGTTTTGTTGACTTTGCATTTGGATTAATGTTGCTTCATTTCCCATGGTCTCAAACGTCTTCTGAAAAACTACCTGCTTTTGCAGGTTATTTCTACTTTAAATCAGGTTTCTGCACGGGGTCATTCCCATGTGATAAACACCTTAGTCCAATGCTCCAACCACTATGCCACACTAGCCCCTAATGCCTTCCCCTTTTCTTCTGACCCCTCTTCAAAAGCTACCTCCACCTGTGTCAAACCGAACATATCACTTCTTTCTATCTTGCATCCCTTCAGGCAGACATGCTGAAGATATTTTTGGAGAACTGTTCAATGAAGCCAATAGTTTCTACATGCGGATGAATTCCCTCCAGGAGCGAGTGGACCTTCTGGTGATCAAGGTCACCCAGCTGGACTCCACAGTGGAGGAAGGTAAGGAGCACCAAACCCAAGAAGGACTTTCAGCCAAGGAGTCTTGCTTTGGCCATTTTGGGTTTGGTAAGAGCAGCTGTATCTGGTGGTTTCTGTGTCCAGTGAGTTGTTGGACCCATGATGGGTTTCATTCTGAATTTAAAGAAGGCACTGCAACCTTCTTTTTTCTTGGACTGATGAGAATCTTCAGGGTTCAGGACTTAGGGGCTGTGCACACTGGCCATAAAGACCATCCATAAAGGCGTGGCGTCCACATGACACATGCCCCAACTCCGCCCTAGGATGGCATGATGCTGCGCGCTGCTCCACATGGCGCACGGTGTCACAGCCCTCCTCTGGTGCTGTGTCCACATGACATAATGCCAAAGAAGCATCTTAAAGCAGTGGCATCATGGCTATCGTGCCCTAGAAAGGCAAGATCGGGGCCATGGCGCACGGTTGCTGCAGCCCCGATCTGGCACAGCTGAAGGTCTGCACAGCCCCATACTCTGTAGAAAGCTCACAAATGGGTGGCATCTCTACTGCAGATATAATGCACTTTGACGTACGCCACTTGGATTGCCATGGCTCAGTGCTATGGGATCCTGGGATTTGTAGTTTGTTGGGACATCAGAGCTTTCTGATAGGGAAGGCTAAATATCTCACAAAAGCTACAATTCCCAGGGCTTTCTAGGGAATAAAAGTTTTGGGACCAACACACAGCACTTGGGACTTTGCTTTCAGTCTTCCTACACGAGGTTGAGCCACGTGGAAGAATAGCAGCAATAGCAATAGCAGCTTCATCTATATACTGCTTCATACTGAACTAAGCAGTCTCTGAGTGGTGGTTTACAACTGTAAGCCAACCGTAAGCTAAGAACCAGATTTCATTCTTCCATTTCTTCCACTCCTTTCATTCTTTCACTGTGAATACGTGCTTTCCAGAATTTTTGCTCTGTTTCAACCTCATGTAGGTCTTACCATCAATTTTTGACTTCTCCCTTTTGGAAGTTGCTGGCTGCTACTGAGCAGATTAAACCGAAAACAAAGATTGTGTTGTTGTGAAACTTGGACCGACGCACCCGTATTTGGTTTACTCCATCGTGTTTTTCCTCTCGTGTTTTTTCCCAGTCTCGTTGCAGGACATCAACATGCGGAAAGCATTCAAGAGCTCCACCATCCAGAACCAGCAAGTCGTGTCGCGCAACTCCATCCCCAATCCTGTGATGGAGATGTACCAACGCTGTGACAAACCTCCACCACTCAACATCCTCACTCCTTATAGGTATAAGGACCATTTCCCCAAAGAAATAGAAGACAGCTAATAGCTTTGCAGTCTGAGTCCTGTTGCTAGTTCAAACTGGAGAAACCCATTGCATCAATGAAATTGACCTGTCTCAATCTCACCAGTCAATAATGGTCTCAACCAGTCGACAGTTGATCCAATTGGAGACTAACCTACAGGATTCAGTACTGTGTCTAATATGAGAATCCAGACCTGAAAAACTGATCAGGTGGTGGCTATTTTAGAGAGAGACAGTGTGGTTCAAGTGTTAGAACAGCAGGACTTCAGGAGTGCAGGGTTCGCCTTGATTTGATTTTCTTCCAAAGAGTTGAAATCGCATCTGTTTCGCTTTTGTCTCCCAATTTTGGGAGAAAAGCAGAATACAAATAAATATAATAACAAAATATAATACTTACCTCCTTATTATCCTCGCTGCAACCTGGCTGGGGAGATTGAACTTAGGCTGCTGCCACATGGCAGAATTAAAGCAGTATGATACTGCTTTAACTGTCATGGTTCCATGCTATGGGATTTGTAGTTTGTTGTGGTGCCAGAAAGCTAAATAGCTCACCAAACTACATATCCCAAGACTCCGTAACATGGAGCCATGGTGGTTAAAGTGACATCTAACAGCATTAATTCTGCAGTGTAGATGCAACCTAAGACATACTGGTTTGCTGAACACTGGTTTGCTCATTCAGTATTTAGCTGAACGAGAGATTTTAAGCCTGAGTGATAACAGCTAGTCTCTCTCTAACCAGTGTACCACATTTCCTCTCTACTAAGTCGATTATTTATAGCCTTTTAAGTGATCACTAATAATTGAGTCTCTCTTCTTCCTTGTCTATTTCAGAGATGACAAAAAAGATGGTTTGAAATTCTACACTGACCCTTCCTATTTCTTCAACTTGTGGAAAGAAAAGATGCTGCAAGCCACAGAAGATAAGAGGAAAGAGAAACGCAGGCAGAAGGTACAAGCGGTGGGGAGTGTGTTTGTGTGTTTGAACACAGTCCTTTTTCACTGTCCATCCAGAGCATGACAACTCATAAGCCGTCAGTCTCAAGTTGGTCAATAGAAAATCCCTGAAGAGACTCTAAAATATGTTCTTCTCATTGTAAATAATATATTTCTGCAAGGTACTTTGGAAATGCAAAGCGCTGACAGAGTGCATTTCTGCCTGAGCAGTAAGATATTTTCCAAGGATCGTGGATGGTTTTAAAGCTCATGTACCTCTACAAATTTCAAACATAGTGCCAATACAGATTGATCATTCAGCTAAACCCCGAGCCCTAAAATGGAATGATAGCTGGAGGGGAAAAAATCATACATTTGAAAGGGGCATTTGTTAAATTACAACACATACATACATACATAATATACATACATACAGTGTGCTGCAGTGGTTTGAGGTTGGATTAGGATGCTGGGAGATTGAAATTCAAATATAGGTTGGAAATGGCTTGGCAGCACACAGTAACCACAACAGATCTTTAAAACTTCTGTATTGGCCATATAGCAAATCCAATAGCATGCAAAGTCCACATACAATGTGGATGTTTCTAGAGACCAGGGTTCAATTCCCTGCTTGGCCATGGAAACTCACTGGGTTTAGCTTGCATATGAATAAGAGTTATGTTAGTACAGTTGGCCTTCCGTTTCCACTGATTCCCTGATGAAGAAGCCAGTGGAGCTTCGAAAGCTTGCAAGGTGTATAACATGCATTTTGGCTGATCCAATAAAAGTAGCGCTGCTGGGCGGACTTTGGATGTTATTGGATTTGCAACATATCTTGTTCTCCATTAATTTCATCAATTAATTGCCAGCTAGTTAGCTCCCTTCAAATCCCGCATTTCCTCTTGTGAGATCAAGGAAGTGTGCTTGGCTCTTTCCCAGTTCGTACCTTGCGCAGTGTGCCAGACTAAGTGCGCATAGGGTCCCCAAAGATCATCCGTGATGTTCCCTCTCTCTCATTCTCCCGGCTTTCCTCCAGGAGCAGCGACTTGTGGAGGACTCAACCCGGGAAGTGAAGAAAGTGCGGAAAGCCCGCAACCGGCGCCTGGAGTGGAACATGATGGCCTACGATAAGGAATTCCGTCCCGATAACAGGTTCTCACCATCCCCATATCACATGGCCTCATCGGAAGGATCACTGTCCCCCGATAATAGGCAGGTTTTACGTATTACACGCTTCGCTCGATCTCTTTCTTTTCTTTGCTGGTCTTCTTGTTGGCTTCGCTTTCCTTTGACTACTCCTTTCTTTGGCAATCTGGATGCTGCTGCCACCGCCGCCAACAGCAAAGGCTCTGTTGTGACTAGATGCAGGTCCTGGGGGTGACCAAGGGGGATCCTTGGGACCCTCTTCCACGGAAGTGCTACGTTTGCTGCTCAGGTCCTGCTTCATCCTTGCATGGGCTTTGCTGCTTTCAGATGATGCTGAGATAAGAGGCAAGATGCGCAGTTTGGGACCTCCGTGAGACAAGCCAAAGAGCTTGCCGCTTGAGCTGCAGTGCTCCCTTCCTACCCCTTGCGCACACCATTGTGGCCTGCATGTCTGTGTCCCTTTCTTTAAATTAGGGATGTCGAACCTGGCGTGTGCCATTTTCTCATGGGATTGTGAGCAGTCTCAAATGTTTGTCTTCTCTGGAGCAATAAATACAGAATAACCACAGTTTGACACCATTTTAACTGCTGCAGCTCAATGCTATGGAATTGTGGGATTTGTAGTTTTGCAAGACATTTACCCTTCTCTATCGAAGAGCTCCGGTGCCACAATAAACTCCAGATCCCAGGAATCCATAGCATTCAGCCACAGCGGTGTCCAGTTGTCTATATTCTCCAATGTAGATGCAGCCTGATCGAAATAATGAATTTTTGTGCTGAATTTGCTGCTGAATTTTTTTTTTCACACTTCAAAACTTTCTTTTTGGGGTGTATGAGACAATTTCATGAAAGCTTTTTTTTTTGTGAGATAGAAAAACATATTGCCTTGAATCCTATTGACAGCCTGAACTGGAATAGACCCAGTGAACTGAGAAGGCTAACCTAGATGTTGACTCGCCATTCAGTGGGTAAATCGATGGGTCTACTCTGGTTGTTGTTAGTGAATAGAATTAAGGCTATGGAATGTCACATTTCTGCAGGAAAACTCAAATGCTTGGTGCATCACCTCGTTTTGCTGTAATGTATGCCAAACCTCCCACCAATAGTGATATCATAGCGTCCACACTGCACAATTCTAGCACTTTCACACTGCTGTATTGATTGATTGCATTGCATTTATAGACTGCCTTTCTCCCCAAATGGGGTCCAAGGTGTTCAACATTGCTGGATCCTGGGATTTGTAGTTGTGACACATGCACTCCTCTGCTACAGTGCTTTAGTGCTCAACTCCTCTCAATGACAGACTTAGAGACAGAAAAGGTCTAAGGACTGCAGATCCCAGAATCCCCTAGGACAGAGCCGTTGCAATTAAAGCAGTATGAAGCTGATATAACTAAGCAATGTAGACGTGCCCTGAGTTGGACTGAACACTATCGCTGCTCACAAACAGGAGGCCAGATGACAAGTTGAGACACCCTTCTTCACGATGCCCATACTCTGGATATCCCTAATTTAAAGGTCCATCCCTTGTGTCTTCATACACCTGGTTCCCAGCAGCCGGTAGATGCCATCACAGACTTCCTTTTCAATGTTGTTCCTCCTCCTCCTCCTCCTTTCCCTGCCCTCCAGCTGTACAACCTTTTGGTGTTTTTGTGTGTGGCAGATCTTATGCATCCGATGTAGCTGATCACTCATACCCGGCCAGTCCTAACCATCCTATCCAGCAGATCTTAGCTCCGGCTTCACACCTGGCAGCAGACAACAAGGAGGTCATCCTGGTGGCTAGCCAAGCCCAGGAGCATATCTACAGACCCCCAGCAGCCGGAAGCCGCCAGAACAGTCTCAGCCGGGTCCAACAGCCTCATGTGCCGCAGCCGCCAGAGACTATGCTAAATGGACCAAGGCCTCAGATAGTCAAGGATTATGGGTATGGACACCTGACTCCTTTCCTTTCTCTACTAGGGGTAGCTTTGGCCTTTGAGAGAGAGAGTTAGCACTAGGCAGGGAGGATACAGGTGTGAGATTGCAGGAACTAAGCAGAGCAGTGGAGGATAGGGAATCGTGGAGATCTATCATCCACAGGTTGCCATGTGTCAGTGTCGACTCAAAGGCAGTTGACAACAATAAGGGATGATTGGAAACTTCTGAGTCAGTGGAGAGGTGCTATATTTTGGGGTTGGTCTGGTGCAGAACCTGGCAGAGATCCTGTGTCATTGGCTGTGATGGAGGGTTAGGGTTAGAGAATCGTGAGGATACTCAACAGGGTACAGCACAAGATATCCCATCGCACAACAGGGGCTCCCATCACACACAACAGGGCACCCCAAAAGATGGGGATATGTTTCCTTGGCAAGTCATGGGTTCAAGGCACCCATGACTTGCCATTGCCTTCCGTTCTGGATTAGCAGAGCATTGTGGCTACACTGGAATTAGTTACCCCCCCTCCTTGCAGCCTGTCTTGCAAAGCATTGTACGATTGCGCATTGCGCGTTGTACAACAGCAGTGCTGCTCACTCCACTTGCACAGTGGTCCCATTATGACCATACTCCCCTCCTGGGACAATGACTGTTGCTCAATGCTGTCATTCTAAACCAGAAGAAGGCAATGGCCAACCTCCTCTGAATAATAAATGTTGCAAAGGAAACCCTAGGATAGGGTTGCCGGAAGGCACACAACTTCTTAAAGATGCATAACAATGTAGTGCGAGAGGCTTGGTTTGCAATTTGAAGCCTAGTAGTTTGTTGTGTAGTTTGAGTTTTGGTCATTTCTAGTGTTTAAGGAGCCTGTGTGGTGTTGGGGTAGGACTCTGGGAGGCCAGGGTTCAGATCCCTGCTCAGCCATGGAAGTCCACTTGGTTGCCTTGGGCAAGTCTCACTCTCTCAGCCTCAGATAAAAGCAATGGTGAACCTCTCATGAAGAAATCTTACCCAAAAACTTTAGCATAGGGTTTCCATGAGGTGCATAACAATAGTAGAAACACTGTTTCTTGGAAGGCCATTCTGCTTTGTAAGACGAATGTTCATCCTGTGAAGCCAGCTGGCTATAGTAAGATGGCATGGGAAAAGGTACCTACCTTAGGGTGAGTGACCATCTATGTTGGGATTGTATGAGAGCACCTTGGCCGAACCTTCATCGTTGTTCACCCAGTCCCTTTCTCCCTTGATGTAAACACAAGCCATGGTTGACCCATGGAAACTTAGCCTCCATCTCCCCTTACCTTGGAAAGCAGCACTGACATCTTGTTGAAACTGGACTGAGGACGCTTGCCTTTCTGGTGCCTCTAAGGACAGATGGACATCAGGCAGGCAGACAGAACGAAAACCATTTTTATCCACCTCTGCAAAAGTTGATTGATTTAGCTCCATTTCTATTTATTGATCTATTTATTGGTTCCTGTTTGCCATAATCACAATCAATGAATGCCACCCCCTCCCCATCAACTGAAGAGTCAAATCCTGCTGTTTCCATGCTTCCCTGGATCCCCTTTTGCATGGATGCCTATGGGCAGAATTTGCTGTGTCTTCAGTTGAAAAGAATTCCCTGCCAGTTTCCTTTTTTTCCTCCTTCAAAAGTCAAGATATTACCACCGATAAAACTGGAACATGTGATTTGTTTTAAGGAGAGAGGGGATAGTGGGAACTATTTTATTATACTGCATGGGACTTATTGTTGTAAGACGCCTCGATCTTATTGGAGAGGCGGGGTAGAAATAATAATAATAATAATAATAATTATTATTATTATTATTATTATTATTATTATTATTATTAAAAGGCAGGGGGAGAAAGGGAGGAGGAGGTAGTGACACATGCAGGAAAGGTTCCAAATGTAGTAACTTAGGACTAACACCAAGGGAGACATGTAGAGGTGGCCAGGACTTTGCAGTCACTCAGATAAATGAATGCTAATGAATAAAATCATCATCATCATCATCATCACCTGCACATATTTAAACCAGACTAGTGGGAAACAATTTGAATCCTGGTGGGTGAAGTTAGGCTGGAAATTGGGAGGATGGGTGCTTTCTGTATCATCATAAGAGGGCAGCAGAATGCAGCTCTGATGGCTATATTGTTATTATTTATTTATTTATTCATTCATTTTTAGCCGCCTCTCCCTACAGATCGCAATAAAAAGATAAAATGTACAGTGCTTTATAAATAAAGGTTAATAATAATAATAATAATAATAATAATAATAATAATAATAATACTATGTGTGTGTGTGTGTGTGTGTGGTTATTTCCCTACAGCTCCCTAAAAAAAGTAGTCTTATCAGAAGCCAAGCAAAGTTGCTTTTTTGGGGGGGGTGGGGGACTACTGCTCCCAGAATCTCCCAACTGGAATAACAATTCTGGGACCTATAGCCCAAAAAAGTAACTTCTCCAAGCTCTGACTATACAGTGCAACTTTGCCATATTCACACCCTTCATTTTGCAGTGCAAACATCTGTGCAAAATGACCCAGCAATGCCCATGTTAGCATATTAGTTACTATATTTGTGGTTTGTTTTATTTGTTAAGAAGAATACGTTTGTGTGAAGAGGATCCAAGTAGTCTTTCATCCTTTATTTGTCGGTATTCCTAGGCCATCCCTCCCTGCTGCTAGGTGTACTTTTGAATTATTCAGCATCAATTGCCCAACCAATGAAAATTTCAATGTTTCGGTCGGAGGGTTGGCTGCCCTCTTTGTCCATCCGACTTGAATACCACAGGGTTAGTTCTGGTGATGCTCTTGACTCCTAAAAGCAGCACAAAAACAGTTGTCGAGTTTGGCGAGCTTCAAAGAGGGTCAGGGTGACGCAGTTGACCAAGAGGGACAAGGGTCAAGGGGATGACCTTTTAGAGAAATACTCATTTTATTTCCGCCAGTATTCAAGTGGCCTCTTTCTCCTTTCTCTTTCCAGCCCCCAACAGGTGCAGATGGCCGAATACTTTGTGCCCCCCGCTCCTCCGCCGCCTCCTCCCGTCATCCCCTCGGCACAAACAGCCTTCGACAGCCCCATATCGGCCCCTCCGGCCACTACGGCCGCCTCTGCCGCTCATGCTGCCTATGCCCCCTCCCCACCTCCGGCTCCACCTTGCCCCTACTCCGCTTCTCCCCCTCAGACTGGCCCCATGGGGCCTCCTGTTGCCCCACCGCCCCCGCCCCCCGGCCCCCCAACGGTGACCGCTTCGCCCGCTCACTCCGCCTCGCCCCCGGCCCTGACGGTCGAACCCCGCAAGCAGCAGATCTCCCTGATCCCAATGAGCGATGCCAGAAGCGACCTCTTGGCTGCAATCCGCCGGGGTAAGTATCTACATCAGCTTTTTGACCAGCGGTGATCACCAGTGCCATCAAATAGCACGATGTATTTATTTACAGTGGGCCTTTTGCATTTGCAGCTTTAATTATTTTTGGATTTGATTACATTGGGCACTTGGTATCCACTAGGGTTTGGTTCCAGGACCTCCCATAGATACCAAAATCCATCAATACTCAAGTTTCATTATTTTTATATACGCACACACACTCGTCCCTCCACATTTGCAGCTTTGACTTTTGCAGATTTGGTTATTCACAGATGTTATTAATATAGGTCCTCCAGTGTGACTCTGTGGCCAACTTTCACCAAACGTTGCGCTGGAGGACCTAGAGATTCCTAGAGAGAAGAATTCACTAGGCATTTGTAGGTCCTTCGGCACAATTCTGTGGTCAGCTTCCAGCAGATGTTGACCCCAGAGTTGGGCTGGAGGACCTAGAGATTCCTAGAGAAAACATAGTACAGTTGGGCCTCCTTATCCTTTGGCCTTTGAGTTCCCCATTGTTTAGACATGCACTCCGACGTAAATCATGTCAAGACAGACAGGACTTAAACTACCTTCTCATTTTCATTTGCAATGTGCAGTTTTGTAATATTCTTGTGTAATATACTTTGGACTTTAGTAATATTCAACATACTTGAGTAAGGTAGAGAGAAAAAACCTAACAACCGGTATTATCCTCCTACTTCGGGTGCATCTACACTAATGCAATTTGACACCACTTTAAGTGCTGTAGCTCCATCCTCTGTAATCCTGGGATTTGTACTTTTGCAAGGTCTTTGATCCTCTTTGCCAATGACTGGTGGTGCCTCCCAGAACTACAAATCCCAGGATTACAGAGGAGGGAGCCATGGCAGTTGAAGTGATGTCAAACTGCATTCTTTCTACAGTGTAGAGGAACCCTTTGTCTGTGTTTGAGAAGGACTGGCTCTAAGATGTTTTCTTTCTTTGCAAATGCAGGAATCCAGCTCCGGAAAGTTCAAGAGCAGTGGGAGCAAGAGGCCAAGAAGGAGCCGGTGGGCAACGACGTGGCCACGATCCTCTCCCGCAGGATTGCCGTCGAGTACAGCGAGTCGGACGACGACTCGGAGCTGGATGAGAACGAGTGGTCGGATTGAGAAAGGCGGAAGAGCGCGGCCATGGTGGGGTCAGGTGGGGAGAGGTCCCCCCAATCCTTCTGGCCACTTTTCCCCGGTCAGGGGTGTGTGTGTGTGTGTGTTGGGGGGTGGGTTAGTGGCCGATCCCTGCAGGTATTTTCCAGCCGTTGCTGGTTGCAGCAGCGTCTTGCGTTCAGGAGCTTTGCTTTTGTGCCATGTTGCATCGTTGAACATATTTCCAAGTGGCCTCTTTGTGGGCAAGTGTGCATTAGTGACTCTTGTCTTTCAGAAAAAGAAAAATTTGGGGGGGGGGCAAAAAACCCAGCTGCCTACCGAATATGTTTATTCCTCACCCACTTCTGGGTGTGAAAAGGACTTTAGAAGCTTTGAGCAGTGCTAGGAAAGCATAACCCAATGCCTAGCCTCGGGGTCCATTGTAAATGGAGGTTTATGGTGGCGTGAGATAAGGGGCCGAATCCTGTAGGTTAGTCCTAACTAGAGTAGACCCACTGATTCAATTGTTGGCTGAGGAGTCAACACCAAAGTAAATCTTATTGTTATCATCTCACCTTTTCCCCCAGTCCTGGACTCAAGGTGGCTGATAAATTTTAATACAGATAGAGTCAATCACATCATGCAAAATTTCAGATAGTTTTCAGATTGTTCCAATGTGCATCAGACATTTCTGATGCTCTTTGGGCACTTCCTATATGCATTAGGCATTTGTGATGTGCATCACACACTTTCTTATATGCATCAGGCATTTCTGATATGCATCACACAATTCCTATGTGCATTGTGCATTTCTGATGTTCATCGGTCATTCTTATGTGCATCAGATATTTCTGATGCCTGTCATTCACTTCTTATGTGCACTAGGCATTCCTGTTGTTCTCTGGCACTTCCTAGCTGGTATCCAAATGTGCATTGGTGAGTACCCCAATGCCCATCAGTGCCCATTGAGCATTGGTTCATGGTGCATCAGTCACTCTATCATGGCATAACCGATGCCCAAATATTATAACATCACAGCTGCCCTTAAGGTACATGGTGGAACTACTCAGTTCCATTTTTGGATGGACGTAAGGCCATTTACGAAGAAGTAAGTCCCAAAGAGAACGTCAGCCATAAAATAGAAAATATTTTTTAAAAAATATATTAAAATGTATCAATAGAATTAAAAGAGGTTAAAAGTGTGACGGTGAAAAAGAAAAACAGTAGATGTAAACAGTGCAGGACGTTAGGAAAGGCCCTTTCTCCCTGAGCAATCTGCTCTCAAAGGCCTGGCAGGAAAAGGGGATCTGCATCTGCCTCCGGAAGAATAGAAAGGAGCATCCACAGATTTTGGTCCTGGAACCAAACCCCAGCAGATACTTAGGGCCCACTGCAGCAGCTGATACAGAATACTGGTTATTATTATTATTATTATTATTATTACTACTACTACTACTACTACTACTACTATTCTGCTCCCTTCTCCCTGTATGGAACTCAAGGCAGCTCACAGCAGTCGAAACAAAGATAGTTTCACAATTCACAGTGTACAAAAGCAAAAGATCACAGAACCTGCACTGCACTTTAGACAACTTTTAGTTCTCCGGTTCCCACACCGTTTCTCTACTCACCTTCGTCTGTGCTGTATGTTGTCCTCCAAATAGAATCAAACAGTCACTAGTCCTGGGTGGAAGTCAGATAAGAAAAGTGGAAGTCAGAGAAGAAAAGACGAGGTGCAATAAGAAGACCTGTGTTGGGGTCGGTGGGCGAATGATTCCTTTTCGGTTGCATTTGCAACGATGCTCCTGGGAAAGTGTTTGAGCCTGGAAGGATGCAAAGGCGTTGGTATCTGGTTAGATTTACCATTTCCTAGAGTCTTCCCTAGCTCCTTACACTTACAAATGGAAGTGACGAGCCTTTTCAGGGCCGGCCCTATTGTAAGGTATAGTGGCCTCAGGCGCCGCATGTTTGGAGGAAGTAGTGGTGGACTCTTAGTTGTGAAGTCAAAGGCTTTCATGGTCTGCATCCAAAGTTTTTGTGGGCTTTTGGGGTTGTGTGGCCATTTTCTGGAATAGTTTATTGCTGATGTTTCAACAGCATCTGTTGCTAGCACCTTCAGAGAATGCTGGCATGGAAGAGAGTGGGGTATATATACTGTTGGTTGAAAATGATTTCCATGTAAATCTATGTATTGTTCTGTTGCTGAATGGTGAGGCCTCCGGGTGGGAGGATATGCAAAGAGGATTTGTGTCTGTCTAGTTAGAGATCCATTGCTTGCTGGGAAAACCCTTGACTCTTAGTGGTTCTCATGAGCTCTCCAATGTTGTGGGATGTATACACAATGTGTCCCAGGGTCCCGATACAAATGAATCTGGCGTTGTGGACACTGCCAGTGTTGAAGTAAGACCCACCTTCCAGTCCAGCAGCCTTCTGGATGCAGACTGGCAAATTGGAGGCGGGCATCATTTTATCTTCAGATGGAGAAATGCCTTGGGATGCCCCTATGAAGAGCCAGGGAACCGATTCACAGGGCTGTTAGTTCCAAATGCATGGGGTTCATCCCATTGAGTCCTAGTGTTTATCACTCCTTAGTATCCTTCCAATTATGAGAGAGAATTTGGGGTTCTGTAGGAACGAGGGAACATTAATCCAACCATAGCAAGAGCATGCCAGTGTCTTGCATCCAAACTCTTTGGCTTAGCAAGTTGCCTTACCTGGCAGGTGCCTTTTTATTTTTAAAGGACAATCCTCTGCCGGCTGGAACATAAAAACAGTTGACCACAAATCAACACATGCATAAATCCCCCCTCTGGAAACGGTACAATGAAGAATGGCTGCATTAAGTTCAAGGGTTGCAAAAGCAAAGTTGCACCGTGGTGGTACATAGTTGTGCATAGTGTGTGTGTGTGTTTGTGTTCATTTTGCCTGGTTGCACACTTGATTCCGCATGGTCTTTGTGCACTAACCAGGTGGCTTTCTGCAACTGTGGTGTAAAGTTACTCTCCATCTCCTCGTCGTAGGATCTCGGCCTTCCTTTTTTTGAGGCTACAGCTCCTGAATCCTTCAAGATAGCATGGGCCCTGCAGTATTATTTATGCAATTATTTATTTAATCTATTTATTTATTTTGATTAACTTATATCCTGCCTTTCTCCCGATAATGGGACTCAAGGCAGCCGACATCCTATTTTTTAAAGAAATACATAGAATAAAAATTATATAAAAGCTTCGATAAAAGTATAGCCATAAAAGTTATTCAAAATAATAATAATAATTAAGCCATTTATAAAGATAAAACCTTAAACATTAGAAAGATTAAAATGCATTGAAAGGTCATATACAAATCTTACAAACAGCATTAAAAGCCTGCCCCAGTTAGTTTCTGAAAATGTAATGGCATAATTGCCATATAGAAAACTACAGTATCATCCGAAATCTGCAAAACGGTGGTCCCTTTATTGAGACAACCAAAATGCACTTTATACACATCGCAAGCTTTCGAAGCTCCGCTGGCCGCTTCATTGGGCAAAAAGTGTTAAAAATCATGCAGGAGAATGAAAGAGGACAACTGACGGTGTTAGTCATAGCTCTGCATTTGGTCAAGATGTTGTGGTTGTTGTCCTCAGCTGAGATGGTCTTGGAAGGGTATTCATGCAGGTGAATACCTTCTCCTTCTGGGAGATTCGATCCAGGAAATAAAGTTTAAATCCCACTAGCATGACAAAAAGTTACTGCCTTTGAGATCCTGTTTTAGGAGAATAGGGTCATAGCTCAGAGAAAAGCCTGGGAAGGAATCACTATCCCACTGACATGAAAGCTGCTGGAGAGAGAACTCAGGCGCAGGGTTTTGCACCAAAGGACTTTGTGAGCTTGGTTCGCATGCTGACTCTCTCCCCAATCTTGGTCTAAGCCTCCGGTTGGAGACACTATGTTCCTTAATTCCTCGCATTCGCCTGCCAGCCAGAGTCTCAACATTTTGCACTTGGCTTTGGCTGGTGGACCTCAGGGACATAGGGACCAAACAGACAGGAAAAATAAAGCTGCTTCAGGTCACTTTGGAGGTATGCTGTTTAAATGCTGCATGCGTCCTGAGAGGCCGGAAGCTGCGCCAAAGTCGCATTCCGGTCCTAAGGACTGGAGCGCAGCTTTGGTGCAGCTTCTGGTGTCTTAAGATGCGTGTGTCATTTAAATAGCATACCTCCAAAAAGTGGCCCAAAGCAGCTTTATTTTGGCCTATCTGTTCAGGCCCATAGTTGACAGGAAAGCAAGTCTTGCAAGCCTGAAGTCTGCTTGTTCCATGGGGGGAAGCCATATACACCACCTTCATTGAAGGAACGGTGACATATAAACACAACAAGCGGTCAAAAATAAAAGTATGCTGCTCGCACCTTATCCAAGGAAGGCCACAGATTGCAGTTTTTAGCTGCGTTGTGTAAATACTCAACGTAGAAAGAACCTTGAGATCGCTCACTCCATGTAGGGCTGAGAGAAGCCATGGACCTTCATATGTGGTTGGACCACACTCTCCATCACCCTTGACCATTGGCCATGCTGGCTAGGACAGATGGGAGTTAGAGTCCCACTTCTGGAAGGGAAGGCGTTCCCTGCCCCAATTGCTTTCTCTTGCCAACATCAGCCGCCTGAACACCTCTAGAGAAGTCGCCAAGTCAGGGAAATGCCTCCCCTGCCATACATTCCAACGTAAACCTCCTATTCAGAGGTAAACTGCCCCTGAATAGGTAAGCTCCATTTAGCTTTCATGATTCCTAATTCCTATGCTCCCTCTCGGTTATTGAAACATGGCATCGTACCAAGCAAAGCACGTGATGTTTAGCCTTTAAGTTGTTTGGTGTTCCTTTGGCTCATATCATGGTTTATTATAAAAAGAGGAGATAAAATAAAACTTTCTTCAGAGGAGTATTTTTTAAGGAAAAAGAATATTTTGGTTTCTGTTCAGAAATAATAATAAAAAGGAGTGACTAACAAGAGAAAGGAGGCTCTATCCGACGTGAGAAGCACATGCGTCAAAGGATTCGTGTCATTGCTTCCCATTCTTGTATTGCACTGATGGAGCATCAGCAATGCCAGGTGGAAACTCTTCGCTGCCTAATGGGGTGTTCTTTTCAACAGCGTGCATTTAGTGAGTAGATCAGTAAATGTTTGCTACTTGTTATCTATCTACGGTTTACAGAATTTGCTATTTGTAAAAACAAGTGTTCCTGGCCTTCTGGGGTTCTGCTTGGCTCCATGCTGACAGGAGAGGACCGAACCGCCAAGGTTGCAAACGAAACTTGGTCGTTTCTTTCCGACCTCCAGAGCAGGGCTGTGACACTTCACCGACGTGTCGTTGAAACCGTTTTCTTCCTGGCATGTGAGAAAATAGTTGAGAAGACTGTGCCATTCGCAGGTCTGGATTTATTCTGCACAATTTTCACATGAGGGGTTTTTTGCACAGAAAAAAATGAGACCCTGCTTTGGAGGCGCAGCTAGAATAGCATCGCTCCATTCCATCTCTTCATCTGACCCTTGAAACCTACCTGAAAATCCATCCATTTGCATTCAATTATGGAGTTCTGGAAGACATGACTAGCCTCCTTCCAGTGTTTACGGCACAGAAGATATTCTTCTGTTGTTTTTCTGTTCAAACAAACCCGTGTGCGAATTTTGCACAGATTAAGTCTCAACTGTGACCCCCTCCATCCAAAATGTGGGGTTTGGCGACGCTTGAGAAACACCATTTTTGACCAGTCCGACTATTTTCTCATACGCTTTACATCCCTGCTCTAGAGGAATACAGGATTTGGAGGATGGAAAAGGGAAAAAGAAGAAGTCCTGCTAGTACTCAATTATGGTTCTTTTTATTTCATTTCTTTCCAGATAATGTTGTACAACATAAACCTGAACTGTTGACACTTTATGCATGTTGGTAATAATAATTAAAAAGAAAGAAAGAAAAATAAAGATTTTAAGAGGATTTCTGGTTTTGTGGTTCCTGTTTCCCCTCCCTCTCTTTCTAAGGGTTTGGAACGATGAATATGATATCCTAAATTTGGACTCATGAACCTATATTTATTTGTATCCCACTTTCCCCCCAAATTGGGGCTCAAAGTGGTTTACAGGCTCAAAGCACATATTGTAACCCAACTGAGGATCACATAGCCCTCTAGATATTATTGTTGGACTGCAACTCCCAGCATGCAAACCCAGCAGATGCTCCTGAAAGGGGTTGTGTATAGAGGATGGATGCGGTGCAGAGTTGTGTGGTGTCAAATGATCCATAGGTGTGTGACGCAGGACAGAAATCGAAGCGAGAGACCATTGTTTTTGTCAGCAATTGTTTATCCAAAGAAGGAGAGAAGCGACAACAATTTTGGCACATAAACCTGGGGGGGAACAAACACCCCAGAACAGAACATCTCTTTTTCCCCCTAAAATCTCTCAAAAATAATTCTGAATCTTATCTCGACCAATCACAAACATATATTTGTTGTTGTTTTATGTACAGTAATAAAAAATAAAGTACTCTTCACAGATGAATGTATAATATTATACAACCAGAGCAATACAGTGCAATTCACAGCATTGGAGTTCGTGGTCCCCTCTGCCCCTCTTCCGCAAGTCCATAAAGTGCATTGCAGAGGTTTGGTTTGCCCAAAATGGAATGGTAGCTCGACATTTCTCCCTCCCAAAGAGGATCAATATGTGCATTTTTATTCGAGGAGGAAAATTATGTGTCGGACAACGGCCCTCTTACCGAGCATTCATGCTCAGTGCCTTCCATGCCAGTGGGACAAAAAATTCATGCCATGCTTTAGCCTAAATTTCAAAAGATTGCTCCAGGATGCTGACGCTACTTGAGTTAGTCAAAAGCTTTCATGGCCAGTATCCATAGTTTTTGTGGGTTTTTCAGCCATATTCTAGAAGACTTTCTTTTTGACATTTAACCAGCATCTGTGGCTTTGGCATCTTCAGAGGATGCATCATTTTACTAGGCATCATTTTACATTCTCTGAAGATGGCAGCCACAGATGCTGGCGAAACGTCAGGAAGAAACTGTCCTAGAACATGGATGGCCACATAGCCTGAAAAACCCACAAAAACTATTTTGAGTTTCAGCATTTTGGATATCTCCTTTAAAGTTCAGACCAAAAGCTGGCATAGAGTCTCCTGCTTCAAGGACCCCTCCATCCTTCATGGCTTCTCAATCAAGAAACCATGAGACCATGGAAAACATGGAGGGAGGTACAACTTGCGCCCCTGCAGATTTCTGTAAGACTGCAACTCCCATCATCCTTCACCATTGGTGACACTAACAAAGGCAGCTGCAGTTCAGCAATATCAGGAGAGCTGTCACAGGTCCTGCCTGTGGAAAACGTGGTTCTCTTCTCCTGTGCCACAGTGTTCCTGCGCACTCCTTGCCTATCATCACACTTTGCCTGACAAAGAGATCTGTTGGTTCTGAGAGCTGGCATGCAATGTTGTGCTTTGGGGTTATTTAGGCTGGGGTAACAAAGGCATTACTCCAATATGGAGTTTAAAAAAACACACACTACATTACTAACCACATGAACTGTACCACATGGTTCAAGCAAACAAGTTGTTGCACACTCTTCAGTGATAACATTGAAAAAAAGAACAATTTTTTTGTTACATTAATGGAAGCATAGGCAGAGCATCGATGACACAGAGATGGCAAGTGACTAGCCGCTGTGGGTCAGGCTATGGTGACGCATGCTGCCTTGACCGGTCTTCTTGTCTTGGGCATGGAAGTGAACTTTTTAAGGGAAGGACATGGCTCCACTTGCAAACATCTAGGCAACAGTGATGCAGAGTTTGGAAGGAGTAACCCAGCAACGGACTACGTTTCCTGGTAAAGAAAGGCGCAACAAAACTGCATGCCCTCCTTCACATAATACATGGGGTTAAACTGTAGTACTCATGGCCACTTGATGCAGAGAAGGCTGCCATCTAGGAGGGCTTTACAAAGGGGTTGAATAAATCCATGGACAAAGAGAGTGTCAATGACGAACCAGTTTGGATAGCGATTTATCGTCTCCCATATCAGAGATCAGCTTGCAAGGAGCACAAAATGGAGGTGGGCTTCCCAGAGTCAACAGACTAGCTTTTACATGGAGAGCATGTTGGGTTAGGAGGACCTTTCAAGTTCATGGTGGATTCACCAATCCCTGACGTGGGATTCCCAATCCAAGTCTCCGAACCACTGATGGCCATAAATGGACATGCCAGTCCTCTGGACGGGTCTTAGGTTCGAGCGACAACTTCTTATGCCCTTATTTCTCTTCTGGAACTATGAATCAAACCAGAACCAAGCTACCTGCAACAAGCCGTTTCCCTTCGTAAGGAGGAAGCAACCATAATTGGACAGAGGCATGTTATGTAACACATTGCTTTTAAGAATCAGCTACAAAAATGTGCACACAGCCTTTTTGCAGCATGATCCCTCACAGAGGGACGCCTACGCAACCCAACCACATCTGCTGCATGCACTTTCTTGTGATGCTTAACTAGAAGAGAAACGCCGGTGTACAGGCGGAACTGCACTGTGTGACCGTGTTGCAAAGTTGCAAATCCCCACATTTGTGACAGCTTTCACATTGGGTTAGGCTCCCCAAGGTTGTCTTTTTAATATGCCTGTAAACACAAAAATGCAAATCGGGTAAGTTCTCAAGCGTCAAACATAATGGAGAGTTTTGTGGCATATTAAAGACCAAACTGTTTCATTTGACTTAAGCATTTAAGTCTCACTGCTATTGATCAAAGCTGACGCCAAATAAAACCCATCAGTCTTCAAGGCGGTACAAGACTCATTGTCGGCTTTGCTGTGAGAGCATGACAAGGCTCTCACCCCAGAAAGGATTGCCAAAATTACTTATAGTCAGAGCAAATGTGGTCTGATGTTAGCATTACGTTCTTCACGAGAACCGCAGGGGATTTTGCCTCTGGGTTTACTCAAATGCAAGAGGCGAAAGGTCTGCATATAAAGACATCGCCTGACTATCCTTTTGGGAAGTGACATCATTGTAAACTGGCTTACAGTTGCATAAAGTTGAATTGCATCACTGCGCAATATTTGTATTCTCAGGAGGAGAGGGGAGATGCAGCTACACCATTGGGACCATTGTGCAAATAGAGCCAACTTTGTGACCATCGCACAAGCTATGCTGAAACACAACGTGTGCCAATGCACAAGTCCCATCACAACACCATGGCCACAATGCACAACATGCTCAAATGAGCAATGGGAGCTTCCATTGTGCATCAGGACATCTTGTGTGCGGTGTCCCATCCTCACAGTTCACTAGATTGGCTTTGTATCATATCACTGATGTGGCAGCATTGTCATAGAGTTGCACATCATTGCCTCTGACGTAGGAGCTCAGATAATGCACAGATATGGACATGACATAATGATGTATCTTATGGGAGGAGGAATACTCCAACCTTCATAAAAAAACTGCTTGGTGTATGCTTGTCCTCACCTTTTAATTTCACCCATAAAGCTAGATCCTTTATTAATCTCACTCTCAGTCTCAATCTGATAGCTGGCAGAATGGACCTTTTTTCTCTCCATGCAGCCAATAAAGTAGTAAAGTAGGTTGGGATTTAAAGTAGTAAATTAGGTACAATCCTGGGAGTAGTGTCACAATCGTGACTAAATAGTAATTGTAAATATGAATCAGCTACGGATGAGTAAGTCTAGGGCACCCTTGCGTACTAGTCACAATGGCTTCCGGGGAGCTGTCCAGCCTTCGTGGGGTTGAACAGCTCCTGAAATGAGAAGCCAATGAGCAGATTCAACTCATCCCCTGACATTTTGGTTTCTGCTTTTTCTCTTTTTAAATGATAGCAGTGGTTGCTATTGCATAACAGAGCCAAACTAGATTAGAATAAAAAGGGATGTCCAAATGGAACCACCCACATTTTCCCTTGGGGATATTCCACACAAACGGTGTGTTTATTGTGCCGCTGGTTGGCGCATTGTTTTCCCCTGTCACTTTTAAACATTCAAGATCAAGTTGAAGGGAAACCTGCATTCAGGCGCTTGGATCTGAGTTCCAGCTCTTTCCGCACAACCCCTCCTTTCTTCCCTCTCTATGCTCAGTTTAGAGAAATGGTGAGTAATGTACCCCGAGTTTTCCTTTGCACTTTATGGGGGATGGTCAAGATTTGGGACCTACTTGGAGGATAGGACTTGGTGTGTGTGTTGTGTGCCTTCAAGTCATTTCTGACTTCTGGTGACCCTAAGGCGAACCTAGTGTAGTGGTTTGAACACTAGACTATGACTCTGGAGACCAGGGTTTGAATCCTGACTGGGTCATGTAAACCCATTGGGTGACCTTAGGCAAGTCCCACTCTCTCAGCCTCAGAGGATGGCAATGACAAACCTTCTCTGAAGAACCTTGCTAAGAAAACCCCATGATAGGTTCACCTTTAGGGTCACCATAAGTTGGAAATGACTTGAAGGCACACCATCACAACAAAGGTGAACCTATGGCTAGTTATATTCAGAGGCGATTTGCCATTGCCTTCCCCTGAGGCTGAGACATGCGACATGCCCAAAGTCACCCAGTGGGTTTTAGTGGCCCAGCAGGAATCGAACCCTGGTCTCCAGAATCGTAGTCCGACACTCAGACCACTGGCGTTATAGGACTTGGACTGCTCCTTTAACCCCAGAGCAGATTCACAACCACTGCTGAAAGGAAAACACCACACACACACACACACACACACACACACACACACACAAATCTGGGCTTAAATTCACAGGATCCATTCTTAACCCAACCACCACCCTCACACTAAAATCATCCAACAGAAAAACAAATTGCAACATTGTCCCTTCTTCTCCTGTCATCCAAACCCTTTTCTGGGAACCTGCTTCCCAAAGTACATGAAGGATCTCTTTGAGGGCCAGAGGATGGATCAAGGAACCAGACAAAATCTTATGGTATCCTATTCCAAGGGGACCATGCCGAATCTCTTTCACCCCACACATTGATATCTCACTCTATTGCTCTCACTCTCAAACCAGCATTTTAGAAAAGTACAACAACATCCAAAATCCACAAAACAGTGATGTACTTATTGGGCTTTGAAAGGTTGAAAGCTTGCAACATGTACTTTGGGCATTGTGAATGGCCCTATAAAGGTGTGGCTGTTTTGTGGATTTTGGATACTTTGCTATATGGCCAACATGGCTACCTTGAATATGTTTCCTCAATCTTTTAGTATAATTGTCAACCTCCATCCATTTTAATAATTTCTGATTTGCTTTGGGTCCATTATTGGGAAATAGGTGGGTTAGAAATTGATGATGATGATGATGATGATGATGATGATGATGATGATGATGATGATGATG
>NC_056528.1:49686441-49689085 GCF_019175285.1 Sceloporus undulatus | reverse complement strand
GCAGTTCAAGTGGGATCAAAGTGGTGTAACCCTGCAGCATGAGAGTCGAAATCAGACTGAGAGTAGACCTGCTTAGGCTTGCATCTAACACTGTCACCAGACATCAGGTGGAAGGCCAAAGTGAACCAACTTACTCCTGTTTTACCAAAATAAATTCATCCTGTGTATGAAAATAACTCTTATTTGAAGTGTCCATGAGTGTCCACTTCTTTTGCAAGGAAGGCCCCAGCCTCTTTCTCTCTCCCAAACGTCCCCCCCCCATCCCATCACTCCTTTTTCTCCTTTCCTCTCCAGTTCCTCCTGCTGGGTAAGTGATGAGGAAGAAGAGCTCTCCAAACCCATCTTTAGGCCACCTCTTCATACATCGCTGGACGTCCGGGGCCGAGAGGCGAAGCCCAAGGATATGCAGCCACAGCAGGCCAGCCAGAGGGACTTCTGGATGTCCGCATTCCTGAAGGCATAGATGACTGGGTTGATGAGGGAGTTGCAGGCGGCCGGGAGGGCCAAGGCGTAGGTGTAGACGGAGGGGTAGGTGGCATCGGCCACCAGGGCGTAAATGGCGAAGGGGATCCAGCAAAGGGCATAGGTACCTAATACCAGTGAGAGGGTGGTCAGGCCTTTTCGGCCTGAAGGCGCAGCCTGGGGACCTGGAGAGGAAGAAGAAGGGGCTGAGGCAATGAACTGATGCTGGACAGCAATCTGCTGGGCATGGCGGCAGGCGATCTTGCAGATCTGGGCATAGAGTTGGAGCATGAGAGCAAACAGGAGGAGGAAGGCGACAGCCAGAAGGGTGGCGTTATCTTTGGTGATAGGCCACAGGACACTGCAAGCCAAGCCGGGTGGCTGTCGGAAGCAGTTCCATCCCAGGAGTGGGAGGAGGCCAAGGGCCAAGCAGAGGAGCCAAAGGGCCAGGAGGCTGGCTGCAGTGAAGGTCCGGGTGCGCTCAGAGTGGTAGGTCAGGGCGTTGTAGAGTGACAGGTAGCGGTCAATGGTGATGGCCAAGAGGCTGCCCGCTGAGGCTGAGAAGGCGGTCAGGAGCAAGGCGGCAGCACTGAGGGCAGCTGCCTCACTGGGTGGCTGCACCAGGTACTGGACACTGAAGTTGACCACTAGGCCCACGCCAGCCAACAAGTCGGCCAAGGCCAGACTGCCAATGAGGAGGAACATAGGTGCACGCAGACTGGGAGTGTAGAAGAGGACGGCCAGAACCAGTGCATTCTCACAAGCCATCGCCGTCCCTGTGGCACACAGGGCCACATCCCACGGATTTACTGCTGCTGCCGCCGCCGCTGCCACCACCTCTCCTCCGCCACTGCCACTGCCCCCGCCACTGCCTGCGCCACTTCCACTGCCCGCGCCACTCCCGCTGCCACTTCCGCCGCCTGTCGCTTCCTCGCTTCCCACCGTGGTTCCGGCAGTGGCGGTGGCAGCTGGGGAAAGGTCCGAGGGGCTCCCGGTGGCAGCGGTGGCCGAAGTGTTGGCGGGGGGCCAGAGGGTGGCAAATGGTCGAGAGGAAGAGGCGGCGTTGAGGAGGACCAGGAGGTGGCGCTGCTGCTCCCGCAGCTGATCTTCCATGGCCTGCGGGAGAGAGAGGGGGCAAAAAGCAAAGATTAGAGTTAGAGTTAGGGTTATGGTTAGAGTTAGGATTAGAATTTGGGTTTGGTTTAGAGTTAGGGTTCGAGTTAGATTTAACATTAAAGTTAGAGTTAGGGTTAGTTTTAGAGTTGGAGTTAGGGTTAGGGTTAGAGTTAGGGTTAGGTTTAGGGAGAGGCAGGAGGAAGGAGGGTGGGCAGGGTGTCCTCTTTTCCGGAGGACAGTCCTCGGCCAGCGGGTTTGCTATGAAACATTTGTCTTTCTCCAGGTGTCCTCTCTTTGAAAGGACAGCAGCTATTCCAAATGGATGTGCCTCTTTTGCTTGAGTGGGTTGTCCCCTTTTCTGAAGGGCTGCCAGAAAACGGTCCTCTTTTTTTTAAGGTGGCCTTGCTTTGAAAAGGCAGAGTCTAGTCTAGATGGATGTCCATCTAAGGGGTGAGGGTGGGGGGGGGGGTCCCTTTTTCTGGGAAACCAATTGCCACTTTGGAGAACAGTCCTCTTTTTCAAGGTGTCCTCTCTTTCCAAAGGCAGTATCTACATCTGTTTCTCTGGGAATGGGTGTCCTCTTTTCCAGATGATAGTCTGCAGTTTCAAGGGCTGGAGCAGGGGCAGATGGCTTTTATGTCAGTCTGGCAAGGAGTCTACTCCATGTTTAAGTGAGAACTTTGAAGTGGCCATCCAAAGTGATGGACCTATTTGGACACGGGTCAAAGCCAGGCTTAAAGGCACTATTAAGGGTTGGAACAGACCTTGACTGACATGGAGCCACCAGATAAAACCCCATGATAGGTTCACCTTTGTCGTTGTTGTGTGCCTCCAAGTGATCTTTTTGGACTTCTGGAGGCCCTAAGGTGAACCTATCATGGGGGTTTCTTGGCAAGTTTCTCCAGAAGGGGTTTGCCATTGCCATCCTCTAAGGCTGACTTGCCCAAGGTCATCCAGTCACTTTCATGCGCCTTCCAAATTGCAGGCGAAGAACATCCAGGGAACGCATCATGCTTTGACCCCAAAAGGGGTGGGGGGCACAGAGGCATTTTCTCTTGCCCCCCCC
>NC_056528.1:49660414-49686416 GCF_019175285.1 Sceloporus undulatus | reverse complement strand
CCCACCACCTTTACTGAAATGTAGGGATTGTGTACGGAGGACACAGACTCCGCAATTGCCATGAATATAAATTCAAGAAGGAGGAATCACCCCCAAAACCATTTTGGGGGGGTAGGAGAGAAAGGTGGGATGGGCTGCCAGTGTGCTTTTTTGGGGGGGGTCCTGTAAAGAGTGGGGAGCACCCACTTCTAGTGCAGGTGGAGGTGTGTGGTATGTGTGTGTGTTGTGTGTGGTGTATTTGTCATCCCCATGCAAAGGGGGCCCTAGGATGTGACAAGCCCCCCCCCATTCTCATTGCCTCCCTGCAATACACAACCATGCACTCCCTCCCCTCCCACACCCAGCCATTCATTGCTTGAGAGGGGAGTAACAGAGTGGGGGCCTTGACGTCACTGGCGGGAAGCCTTCCTAGGGCTCGGCGGTTCCTTATGCAAAAGAAGGGAGGGGAAGGGAGACAAGGAGGAGAGAGGGAGGGGAAGAGGAGGGGAGGCAGAGTGGGGGAGCAGCGGGGAGGGCAATGAAGAGGGGGTGGAAGGGAGGGGGGCAGGAGGGAAGGGGAAGGGAGGGGAAGGGGTGGAGCAGGGGAGAGTAAGGGGAGGGGAGCAGGAGGAGAGGTAGAAGCAAGAGAATAGTGCAGGTGGGAGGGTAAGAAGGCAAAGGGTGAGAGGAGAGTGAGGGGACCAGAACTGGGAAGGGTGAGCAAGAGGGAAGAGGAGGGGAGCAGGGGAATGTTAAAAGGGCAAAGGGAGGATGGGAGGAGCAGGGAGAGTAAGGGGAGAGGAGCAGGAGGTGAAGGGAGCAGGGGAGAGATAAGAAGCAAAGGAGAGGGAGGGGAGCAGGGACTGGGAAGGGTGGCAGGAGGGAGAGTAAGTGGAGGAGCAGGGGGAGGGCAAAGGGGCGAGGAGGAAGAGCAGAGGAGAGTAAGGGGAGGGGGTGCAGGAGAGAGACTGGAAGGTGGGCAGGGGAAGGGAAGGGAGGGGGCAAAGAGGGGGAGAGGAGAAGAGGGTGGGGGGAGAGGGGAGGCGGCAGAGTAGAAGGGGCAGAGAGGGGGGAGCAAGCGGAAGAAGTAGAGGAGGGTAGCAGGGAGTGGGTCGCTGCTGGGGTTTTTCTCCCAATTGGCTTTTGAGGTGTCCTCCCCCCCCCCCCCGTTTCCCCTCTTACCTTTGTGAGATGTCTGGATGTGGCTCTTCTTCCTTGGCTTCTTCCCCGTCCTTCTCCTCTCCTTGGGAGCCTAAGCCTCCGTCCTTGGCTAGGATGGCAGGGCAATAAGGATAGACTAATCAATAATCACTACTCATCAATGATGGTGATGCTGCTGTCTGGTCGGTGCGGCTGCTGCCCTGGATGCCCTCCTAGTCTCCAGTCTTCCTGCTGCTCTCTGGCTTCGGCTGCTGCTTGCTCCCCTCTTCTGACGTCAAAGAGCTTGCCTTGTGCCTGGCTGCCTCCTTCGGGGAGTCAGGCTCAGCTGCAAAGCTGTTGAATCAGAGGAGCCCCCAGGACCACAACCTCCATCACACACACACACACCACACACACACACACCCCTCTTTGCAACACACAGGACCCCCTCCTTCAAAGGCGCAGCGCGGGAAAAGGAAAGGAAAGAAGAAAGAAAGAAGAAAGAAAAAGAAAGGAAAGGAAAGGAAAGGAAAGAGAAACAGAGAGCCAGGCGCGCCCCCCCCCGACGCCTTTCATTCATAAGCTTCCCAGGCGCGCCCCCCGCCTTTCTCTCTTTCCTCCTCTCCGCTCTTCTCTCTTCTCTTCTTATTTTCTTTTATTCTCTCCTTCTCCTCTCTCTTTTTGTTTCCTCTTTTCTTCTCTTTTCCTCTCTTCTTTTATTCTTTCTCTTCTTTCTCTTCTTTTTTCTTCCTCACCTTCTTCTTTTGCTCTTCTCCTCCCTCTTCTTCTTCCTTCTTCTACCTCTCCTTCTTTTTCTTCCTTCTCTTCTCCTTTCTTCCTTCTTTTCTTCCTTCTTCTTCCTCCCTCTTTTTTTCTCCTTCTCTACTCCTCATTCTTCTCTACTTCTTCTCTTCTTCCCTCCTCCTCCTCTTCTTCCTCCCTTCTCCTCTTCCTCCACTCTCCCCCACCTTTTCCATTTTAATGTTTGTATTTTATATTGCTTTTAGCTGATGTTTGAATTGTTGATGGCAACGTGTTTTTGACTGTTCTTGTGAGCCGCCTTGGGTCCCTTCGGGGAGAAAGTGGGTGAAATGAATAAAATAAAATAAAAAACAATTCCTCCCCTTGTCCCTCTTCTTCGTCTTCTCTCCTCTTCTCTCTTTCTCCTCTAACTTTCCTCATCCTATTTTTCTTCCTCCTCTTTCTCCCTTCTCCTTCTTCTCTCGTCCTTTCCTTCCCACATCCTATTTTTCTTCTTCCTCCTTCTCCTCTTCTCCTTCTTCTTCCTCCTCCTCTTTCTCTCCTCCTGCCCTCCTCTCTCCTCTTCCTCCTCCTCTTTTCCCAAGATCAGATGGACTTCAGGCGCCTTCAAGGCCTAGGAGGGCTGCCTCCTTTCCATGGTAGACCAAGTGTCCTATCACCACCCAAAAGGAGGACAAAACCCAGCAAATGTAGGACATAGTGCATATAACCAGTAACCACATAGACCCAGCCATTCCCAACAGAGGAGACTCCAGCCCACTGGCGGACTGGGATCCCCATGTTTTCCTCTGATAGCTCAGGATCCTAACCCACGCACTGCGCATAAATAGTTGGAATGCAGAAAGGAAGCATCAAGGCCCATTAGCTGCTAGACACACTTGTTTCTATTGATTCCCCACGCCATCTTCAGTCCCATTCGAAGCTCTTGTAGAAATGTGTCACTTTCAACATCTCTGGAAAAATAAGGGTTTCTCATTTTCCTCCTTATTTGTTGGCAGTTGCTTAGTTGGAGACATTAATTGGCTGGCTAGTTAAGAGCAAATACATCTGAATTTTGCCAGTACACCAGGACAGATTGCACATCTAGTAATTGCGTGAAGAAAAAAGGCAGCATGGTGGCGGAGGTCTGAGCATTGCACTACAACTCTGGAGACCAAGATTTCCAATCCTTACTCATCCATGGAACCCGCTGGAAACTAGGCAAGATCTTAAAGCCGTGAAATATATATCACTGAGTACTAAGTTGGATGTCCCTGCCACAAGTTTCCCATTTCTATGTAACGTGTGATTTAGGAGAGCTGGACAGTGAAGAATGGATAGGAGAAAATCACTTATTGGGCTGGAGAGAAATCAACCCTGAATCTTTTACATATGTATAATTCAAAACATAGCCGTGTAGTCTGTAGACTCAGTATGTAGTAGAGAGGTCCTCTAGCATCTTTGAGACTCGCTGAAAGAAGGTTCCTGGCATTTGTTCATGAAGACCAACCCTGTTAAACTGGGCTTTGCTACTTCATTCCATACACAAAGGGTTTTGGATTTGAATGGGCATCTGCACATAACCAAGGGCATATATAGGTGACCCTGGTTTCCACTCCACTATATGTATTTACATAGACAGAATTGGTCTGCTCAGGTGTAAACTTGGTTAAAATGATTTTAAGGAAAATTATTACACCACACCACTCTCTTCTCTCTCTCTCATCCCTCCACATTTGCAGCTTTTGATTTGTGGCTTTGACGATTCACGGTTTTGAGGACTATGTCTCTCTAGGAATCTCCAAGTCCCCCAGCGCAACTCTATGGTCACTTAACCAAAAGTGCTCTGAATGACCTATAGAGATCCGAGAGAGAACACTCAATTACGTTTTTAGCTCCTCGGCTCAACTCTATGGTCGATGTCTGGCCAATGTTGACGCAAGAGTTGACTGGAGGACCCAGAATTCCTAGAGAAGAGAGTGTCTTTTGGTAAAACATAGGGTTTTTGTTAATTGGGTTCTTCCTCTTCACGGGGGTCCTAGCGAATGTAGGGGTCACCTAATGGTTTTTATGCTGGAGCGGAGAATCAAACCCTGGTTTCAGGAGTCATAGTCCAACACTGCGCCATGGTGGCTCTCAGTATACAAAAGCTGGTGTGGAATTGTGTTGTTGTTTGATTTCCTCACCAGGTCAGAAGCAACACCAACCTACATATTGGTGCTGGGCGGATTGAAGAGGAAAAGAGAGGAAAGAGGCAGCTGTCTCCTTGACAGAAGAAAGCTGAAGGCAGAAAACGGGTTTTGACTGAGAAAGTTAAGCAAACTGACAATGGAGAAGCCCAACCTTCTCCAAACTGGGGCATCTGTTTCATTAATTGCGTGTTTGGACAATGACAGAAATGCCCCCGCCTCATCAAGCGTCCTCCTTTCTTTCTTCCCTAGCTCCGTCATAATTCATTTGTTGGTGGTTGTGTTGTGTGTGCCTTCAAGTCGTTTTCCTACTTATGGCAACCCTAAGGCGAACCAACCATGGGGTTTTTTGGGCATGTTTCTTCAGAGGCGGATGCCCTTGCTTCCCTTGAGGCTGAGAGAGTGTGACTGCCCAGGGCACCGAGCAAGTTTCCACGGAGAGCCAGGATTCGAAACCTGGGCCATACACAATCACAACCACAATGCAAAGTATAGAATGCACCATCGCAACACCAGCACACTGCAAAGTAGTAGACTGCACAACTGCAACGCCAAAGCAAAAGATATGCAATGACAGTGTGAAGACGAGGCACAATGGAACACTATCAGCAAATTATTATAGTTTGTGCAATGCTTTTTGGCCCTGTATGTAATGTGCAACTTATGTACATATATGCCCCAACTGAATGCCACCGGGTTTGTGGCCGCAACCACCCTGTAAGTACCTAAGTGTGGGTTTATACTACAAACCACGCTTTCAGATCTTGGCCTGCGTCTCCCTTTCACACCCGCTCCTGATGCCCTAACCTTGATGGCAACGGGATCCGTTTTTATCCTTTCAAGAGCTGCTGACATATGGTTGGGCATCTCTCGCTTTCCTTTTTCGCAGCTACAAAAATAATATACAATACAATACAGCTTGACTGATGACTCTATTTTTATACACTCCTCCTCCGTGACTTGCCTCCTCCTTCCCTGTTTTGGTCAGCTTGCTTCTTCTTCTGCGGTCATCGTTCCTTCTTCTCCTGCAAATGGTTTTGCTGGCTTTGAGAAGTTGCAAAGTGTGCTTTGGCTTCACTTGTGGCATCGCAGCCAATAGAGAGGGATTGCCAAAACAATCCCAAGCCAGTCTCTTAAGGAAAAGCTGCCTCGAAGTGGGAACCAAAATGCACATACACTGTTTATATTCATGGATAAGTCTAGGGTTTAGTAAAAAAATTGACTCTGAAAACCTGAGTTGACTTATCCATGGGTCCAATGTAAGTACTATCCTGATTTTGATGATGATGATGATTGCTCTCTCCTGCTATTGAAACCAGTGCAATGATGCCACATAGTGCAGGGATATTGGAGGCTTTTAGGCTGGATGGCCACCTTTTGGAGGCTGCTTTGATGGTTTGGTATTCCTGCAGGGCAGAATGGGGTTGATTGGAGACCCTTGGGATCTCTTCTATGATCCTATGGGCATGGGAATATCCAGAAGTCCTGGGCTCCAGCTCCCCCAAGGAACCCTCTGGTGATTTCAATTCTGCACAGTTTGCATCCATCTTCTGCCTTAGTCACTCCTGGGCTCATTTATCCTTATCATGCGAAACCCATACCATGTCAACCCAAAACGTTCCCCCTTTTCCTATTTCCAAGGAGAATACAATGAATGATCACTATAGCAACCGCACTCTGCTTCTGTTCAGCTACTGACGCATCCGTCATGATGGCACCGATATCTCCGGAGTGAACAGGACCGTGTCGCTCTGACAAGGCAGCAACCTTGGGGTTTCTTCCAGCGAAGGATGTGGTTGGTGCTTTCGGACGCCAAAAGCAGGATGATACGGACCAAAGTTGACCGGGAGACCAGGACCTTGCCATCAAGGATTCTAGAGCCAGGGCCATTCCAGCAGAACTCCATAGATTGTGGCAAAGAATTAGTTTGCAAAGGAGATTTTTGTGCAGCAGAATTTTCTCAAAGCCACAGTCAGTATAGATTTCTTGGCTGCATTCTAGAACTCCAAATATGGCAAACATTGGTGCAAAGTCGTCCCAGTGTGATTATCCCATCACTTCTGCTCCTCTTCTTTTTGTTCCTCCTTTTCCTTCTTCTTCTCCTTTCTCCTCTTCTCTTTTTCTTCTTTCTCTTCTTTCTCTTCTTTTTTTCTTCCTCCCCTTCTTCTTTTTCTTCCTTCTCCTCCTCCTCTTCTTCTTCTCTTCTTCTTCCTCTCCTTCTTTTTCTTCCTTCTTCTCCTGTTCTTCCTCTTCTTTTTCTTCCTCTTCTTCTTCCTCCCCTTCTTTTTTCTTCCTTCTCCTCCTCCTCTTCTTCTTCTACTTCTTCTTCTTCTTCCTCCTCCTCCTCTTCTTCCTCTTCCTCCACTTCTCCCCCCACCTTTTCCAATTTTAATGTTTGTAATTTTATATTGCTTTTAGCTGATGTTTGAATTGTTTGATGGCAACGTGTTTTTAGGACTGTTCTTGTGAGCCGTCTTGGGTCCCTTCGGGGAGAAAGGTGGGGTGGAAATGAATAAAATAAAATAAATAAAAACAATTCCTCCTCCTTGTCCTCTTCTTTTTCTTCGTCCTTCTCTTCCTCTTCTTCCTCTTTCTCCTCTAACTTTTCCTCATCCTATTTTTCTTCCTCCTCTTTCTCCTCTTCTCCTTCTTCCTCTTCATCCTCTTCCTTCTCCTCATCCTATTTTTCTTCTTCCTCCTTCTCCTCTTCTCCTTCTTCTTCCTCCTCCTCTTTCTTCTCCTCCTGCTCCTCTTCTCCTTCTTCCTCCTCCTCTTTTCCCAAGATCAAGATGGACTTTCAGGCTGCCTTCAAGGCCTAGGAGGGCTGCCTCCTTTCCCAGGGTGACCAAGTGTCCTATCAACCCCAAAGGAGGACAAAACCCAGCAAAATGTAGGACATTAGTGCATATAAACCAGTAGACCACATAGACCCCAGCCATTCCCAACAGAGGAGACTCCAGCCCAACTGGGTCGGACTGGGATCCCCATGTTTTCCTCTGATAGCTCAGGATCCATAACCACCAGCACTGCGCATAAAACAGTGTAGGAATGCAGAAAAGGAAGCATCAAGGCCCATTAGCTGCTAGACATCACTTTGTTTCTATTGATTTCCCCACGCCATCTTCAGTCCCATTCGAAGCTCTTGTAGAAATGTGTCACTTTCACCATCTGGCTGGAAAAATAAGGGTTTCTCATTTTCCTCCTTATTTGTTGGCATTGCTTAGTTGGAGACATTATATCTGGTCTAGTTAAGAGCAAATGACATCTGAATTTTGCCAGTACAATCCAGGACAGATTTGCACATTCTAGTAATCTGCTGAGAAAGAAAGGCAGCATGGTGCGGAGGTCTGAGCATTGCACTACAACTCTGGAGACCAAGATTCAAATCCTTACTCATCCATGGAAACCCGCTGGAAACTAGGCAAGATCTTAAAGCGTAGAAATATATATCACTGAGTACTAAAGTTAGGATGGTCCCTGCCACAGTATTTCCCATTTCTATGTAACGTTGTGATTTAGGAGAGCTGGACAGTGAAGAAAGTGGATAGGAAGAAAATCAACTTATTTGGGCTGGAGAGAAATCAACCCTGAATTCTTTTAGATATGTATAATTCAAAGACATAGCCGTGTTAGTCTGTAGACTCAGTATGTAGTAGAGAGGTCTTCTAGCATCTTTGAGACTCGCTGAAAGAAAGGTTCCTGGCATTTGTTCATGAATGACCAACCCTTGTTAAAACTGGGCTTTTGCTACTTCATTTCCATACACAAAGGGTTTTGGATTTGAATGGGCATCTGCACATACCAAGGGCATATATAGGTGACCCTGGTTTCCACTCCACTATATGTATTTACATAGACAGAATTGTCTGCTTCAGGTGTAAACTTGGTAAAATGATTTTAAAGGAAAATATTACACACTCTCTCTCTCTCTCTCTCTCATCCCTCCACATTTGCAGCTTTGACTTTTGTGGCTTTGATTATTCACGGTTTTGATGACTATGTTCTCTCTAGGAATCTCTAAGTCCTCCAGCGCAACTCTATGGTCAACTTTAACCAAAAGTCGCTCTGAAGGACCTATAGAGATTCCTAGAGAGAACACTCAATTAGATGTTTGTAGCTCCTCCGGCTCAACTCTTTGGTCGATGTCTGGCAAATGTTGACCAGAGAGTTGCACTGGAGGACCCAGAAATTCCTAGAGAAGAGAGGTGTCTTTTTGGTAAAACATAGTGTTTTTGTTAATTGTGGTTCTTCCGCATTCACGGGGGTCCTCAGCGAATGTTAGGGGTCACCTAATGGTTTTTATGCTGGAGCGGAGAATCAAACCCTGGTTTCAGGAGTCATAGTCCAACACTGCGCCATGGTGGCTCTAGTATACAAAAGCTGGTGTGGAATTGTGTTGTTTTTGATTTCCGTCACCGGGTGCAGAAGCAACACCAAACCTCACATATCTGGTGCGGGGCGCATTGAAGAGGAAAAGAGAGGAAAGAGGCAGCTGTCTCTCTTGACAGAAGAAAGCTGAAGGCAGAACGGGTTTTGACTGAGAAAAGTTAATGCAAACTGACAATGGAGAAAGCCTCAAACCTTCTCCAAACTGGGGCATCTGGCTTTCATAATGGCGTGTTTGGACAATGACAGAAATGCCCCCGCCTCATCTAAGCATCCTCTTTCTTTCTTCCCCTCCAGTCATATATACATTTGTTGTGGTTGTTGTTGTTGTGTGCCTTCAAGTCGTTTCCTACTTATGGCAACCCTAAGGCGAACCAACCATGGGGCTTTTTTTGGGCATGTTTCTTCAGAGGCGGATTGCCATTGCCTTCCCTTGAGGCTGAGAGAGTGTGACTTGCCCAAGGGCACCGAGCAAGTTTCCACGGATGAGCCAGGATTCGAACCTGGGCCATACACAATGCACAACCACAATGCAAAGTATAGAATGCACCATCGCAAAGCACCAGCACACTGCAAAGTATAGACTGCACAACTGCAACGCAAAGCAAAAGATATGCAATGACAGTGTGAAGACGAGGCACAATGGAACACTATCAGCAAAATATTATAGTTGTGCAATGCTTTTTGGCCCTGTATGTAATGTGCAACTTATGTACATATATGCCCCCAACTGGATGCCAGCCGGGTTGTGGCACGCAACCACCCTGTAAGTACCTAAGTGTGGGTTTATACTACAAAACCACGCTTTCAGATCTTGGCCTGCGTCTCCCTTTCACACCCGCTCCTGATGCCCTTAACCTTGATGGCAACGGGATCCGTTTTAGTCCTTTCAAGAGCTGCTGACATATGGTTGGGCATTCGCTCGCTTTCCTTTTTCGCAGCTACAAAAATAATATACAATACAATACAGCTTGATCTGATGACTCTATTTTTATACACTCCTCCTCCGTAACTTGCCTCCTCCTTCCCTGTTTTGGCAGCTTGCTTCTTCTTCTGCGGTCATCGTTCCTTCTTCTCCTGCAAATGGTTTGCTGGGCCTTTGAGAAGTTTGCAAAGTGTGCTTTTGGCTTCACTTGTGGCATCGCAGCCTAATAGAGAGGGATTGCCAAAACAATCCCAAGCCAGTCTCTTAAGGAAAAGCTGCCTCGAAGTGGGATACCAAAATGCACAATACACTGTATATATTCATGGATAAGTCTAGGAGGTTTAGTAAAAAAAAATTGACTCTGAAAACCTGAGTCGACTTATCCATGGGTCAATGTAAGTACTATCCTGTACTTTGATGATGATGATGATTGCTCTCTCCTGCTATTGAAACCAGTGCAATGATGCCAACATAGTGCAGGGATATTGGAGGCTTTTAGGCTGGATGGCCACCTTTTGGAGGCTGCTTTGATGGTGTATTCCTGCAGGGCAGAATGGGGTTGGATTGGATGACCCTTGGGGATCTCTTCTATGATCCTATGGGCATGGGAATATCCAGAAGTCCTGGGCTCCAGCTGCACCAAAGGAACCCTCTGGTGAGTTCAATTTCTGCACAGTTGCATCCATCTTCTGCCTTAGTCACTCCTGGGCTGCATTTATCCCTTATCATGCGAAACCATACATGTCAACCCAAAACGTTCCCCCTTTTCCTATTTCCAAGGAGATCACAATGAATGATCACTATAGCAACCGGCACTCTGCTTCTGTTCAGCGACTGACGCATCCGTCATGATGGCACCGATATCTCTGGAGTGACCAGGACGTGTGTCGCTCTGACAAGGCAAGCAACCTTGGGGTTTTCTTCCAGCGAAGGATGTGGTTGGTGGCTTTCGGACGCCAAAAAGCAGGATGATAAGGACCAAAGTTGACCGGGAGACCCAGAGACCTTGCCCATCAAAGGAGTCTAGAGCCAGGGCCCATGTCCAGCAAGAACTGCCATAGATTGTGGCAAGAATTAGTTTGCAAAGGAGGAGATTTTTGTGCAGAGAATTTCTCAAAAGCCACAGTCAGTATAGATTTCTTGGCTGCATTCTAGACTCCAAATTATGGCAAACATTGGCGCAAAGTCGCTCCCAGTGTGATATCCCATCACTTCTGGGTCTGGAAATTTCCCCATACAGTATATGTATGATTCAGACAGCTTTAGGTTTTGGGAGGCTGAGCAAGGAGAAATAGGAGTCAGAGTACCATGGATCTGGGGAAGTCCGAAGTGCAGTGGTTGCTCGCCAAAGTCTGGTAACGAAAATACCTTGAGCGCTCCCAAATTGATTTTTGCAAGCCAACCAGCATCCTTTAAAAGTATAAATAAGCAAGATGGATTGTAAACAGAGACGTGCAAAAGAATTAATGACTGATTTGGATTGTATCACTTGTTTCATCCTTCTCATGATATGATGACAGTCAAGGATTTGCATCCTGAGCGCATAAAGGAGGAGGAATAGCACTGCTGGTACCAACCTGGTCAAATGTCCAGACCTCTGCTTGGAACCAGCGGACCCAGCAAATCATTCCTTTAATGGAAAACTAATGGACCATTGGTAATACCCGAGGAGTTACATAATGTGGCATCCGTCTCTGACCTTTTTCCCAAGCCATTCATGAAAAACAATCATGAACATCTTGGTTTGGAGAGCTCTAGATGCCATTATGCATTAGAGAAACTCCATCATCATCACTATCCTCCATCATCCAAAGCCATGTCTTACAGAAGAGGCAGCATACCTGCAAAACTGACTTTCTGTTCCTAATTTCTGGTTAAGACTGTTCACCTCAGTTACTATCAGTCCATCATGGATTTCCACCGCCTGCTGTGGAACCTCAAAGAAGGTACTCCTGAGCTACTACGAGATTGTTATGGATTTCTATCTCCTTCTGCAGAACCACAAACTTCCAAAGGGATTTTTATGACGCTAGACATGATCCCAGCATTCATGAGACAAATGCATGCGCATGGGAAGAGCCGAGCATCTTTTAAAAGGAAACCTCCCAGGGAAAAGCACCTTCCTCAATCCTTCAAGTTATTTCTCTCTCTCGGTTCTGCAATATAATTAGCTGTGATGCTTTTAGTGACTGTCATTCAAAGCTGCTACTATTTTCCTCTTCTTTTTACACTTGACTCAAGAGTGATCATATGGGTTTACTGTGTGGTGATGGCAATGGAGGAGAAAGATGAAAGGAGCTTCACGAACCACGTTTGATTTGAGAAGATCATTTTGTAATTAATTATTATTTTTTCCAGGACAGAACCGGTTCGGGACGCAAAGTCGTGACTCATCTCTTCCAACATTCCCCCCCCCCCCAAAGTCACGAATGATTTCTCAGGCACAAAGTGCAAGCTCCTTACTCTTAACTCACAGACTCAAGAAAAGTGAAAGACATGTTGCCAAGGTAGCATCAGAATCATCACCAAAATGACAATGATGAGTTCCAGAATTGTAGTTACGACTGATGATGGCCCCCAAACACTTACTTACTCAGCTTGGCAGCACCCAGCTGAAACATTTCTAAATTCAAATATATAGCTCCGTTAGTCTGTAACATCAGTATGTAGAGAGATCTTTTGTAGCACTTTTCAGACTAACTGAAAAAGAATTTGGCAGCATGAGCTTTTGCCAACTAGTCTACTTCCTCAGATGCTTTTGGTGGAGTGGAAGCCAGGGACAGACATATATATGCCATAGGCATGCGAGGATGTCAATTCAAATACACAATCCTGTGCGCATGGAAACATTTCTCAGTTTGAGATGCTAGGAAGTGACAGCTACTACGTACTCCTACTCACCCGATGCCTTGAAATAGGCAAGTGGAAAGACCTCTTGCAACTCTCTTGGACCCAAAATGGCCCAAGGAGAGCCGATGATGTGGGGAAATTGTCCCACACACCATCTAGGGGACACTGGGGGCATATATCAATTTTTGCATGGATGTATATGGCCCTCCCAAATCCCCTTGGAGCAGCGGTTCTCAACCTGTGGGTCATTACCCCTTCGGGGGTCGGACAACCCTTTCACAGGGGTCTCCTAAGGGTTGGTGTCATAATCTGCCATATTCTAGTGCAGCGTTTCTCAATCTGTGGGTTGCGACCCCTTT
The DNA here is from genome assembly GCF_019175285.1 of Sceloporus undulatus. Lineage (NCBI taxonomy): Eukaryota > Metazoa > Chordata > Lepidosauria > Squamata > Phrynosomatidae > Sceloporus > Sceloporus undulatus. Next base: position 49,673,847 of record NC_056528.1, on the reverse strand, counting down.
GCAGTCACGGCACTAGGAAGGTCGGGAACCACTGCATGGAGGGTCAATGCATCCCCTTAACAATCAACTGTTCCCCAATCTTGTGCAAAACGATCTTGCTTGCTCCTCATGTGTCACAGCATGCGCAACTCGGAGCCCAGGCATTGTATAATGGACCTTGCGCAGCTTTCCTCCCACCTAGCTCTCCCAAAGGCCAGTCTCTGTAATCGCTCTTGACAGAAAAGGACAGTGGTGCCGAAACCTCCCAGGCGAGAAGCAAAGGCTGGGAAGGCAAGGCAGCCAGGGATGCAACAGCCTTTCAAAGGGGAAGTAGGGGTACCATCATCCTGGGAATGGAAGAAGAGTGGGCATTTTTAGTTACGCATGAGCCAAAACAACCCCTACCCCAATTTATCCACACAATTTCCACCCATTCACCAAATATTCAGGGTGCGTGCATGGAATTCCCCACCACATTAATGGAGTGCTTCAATACATCAAAAACGAATATTGTAAAAGCAGAATACAAATCAAACCAACCAATAATTTACTGTGGTATTTTTAACTGCATGGCATTCATATTTTCTTGCTGAAGATTTAGTTTTTAATTCCACTGCTGAGATGCCCATTAAAGAGCTCCAAAGATGGAGAATCCATTTTTTCCCATGCTGAATATGTCTTACTGTAAAAAAGAAAAGTGCTTCCGAATGTTTAGGTGGAATCTCCCATCTTGTGATTCAAATCCATTGCCTTATGTTCCAGTGTCTGGAGCAGCCAAAAACAAGCTGGCATCTTACATATATGACACCCATTCAGATATTTAAAGATAGCAATCACGTCAGCCTTCATTCTTCTCTTCTCCAAGCTAATCCAAACTGACATTGTGTTAAAACGCACTCACACACGCAAACATTTGAGCCGTTTCACCATACTTGACCTTTATTGGAGACATCTGGGGGGTCATTTATTATACAGAAGTAATGCCATACTACTCACTTCCAATTTTATTCCCTTATAAATCTGTAGCAAAAGTGCACTTTTAATCTATAGCATATATCTTTCTATAGTTTCTCTCTTCCTCTCTTTCTCAAGTCAGGTATTCTATTTGTAAAAACATTATCACCAAATATACAAAATACAAGCTTAGTGTTCTCTTGTGTTACTTTTGCTGCCTTCCTTTGCAAGTCGCCCAAGACTACAAGATGGCTGATAACAGGTTAAAGTGGCTTTCCTTCTATCAAAGAGGGAAAATTCACTCACAATGTACTGTCTTCTATCTGTTCTCAATGGTTATTTTATTAGGTGTGACAACCCCTGAAGAAGCAATTACTTTTGCATATTAGACATTATCTTTTAACTGGGGAAGAAAAGCAGTTTTCTTCCTGAAGTAGTCGAGTTGTGAAATGCTAACTTCAACCCAGTTTTGGAAACGCTAGGATTTAAAAAAATATAGACTGGATTATTAATGAAGGCTATAGAGGACAATAGCAAGGTGATGCTCATCACTGCTGTAGAAAGGCAAAGAATAGGAGGACAAGTTCAATGTCTTGGTAAGAAAGAGAGCACAAATTATGGAATTGCATTTAATAGATTTTTTTGGTGGTTGCCATTGCAGATTAGATGGGTCAGCTTAGGATAAAGCTGAGACAGAGTTAGTGTTATCATCACATGGAAAACCAGGTTTCCATTTCCATTCCTATGTCTCAATACTCCCAAGTTGCTCCTGCTCTTCCTTACCCAACAGATGGAGATAGCTGTGACACAACTAAAAACCATTTTTGAGGAAGTGAAACAATACCTGTGCAGCCTTCTCCATTGCGCATAGATTTTCTATTAATCCCTTGCTGTTACAGTATATAATACTGGTAAGTAGACTCTATGTAGTCTTTCACAAGACAACCCTATTTTGCTCTTGGGGGACATAGAAAATAGGCAGTAATTCTATGGGGAAGCAGTTTAACAGGTTCCAAAAGCATCTGTATGTCTTAACATAAAAGGTTTCTCTTTCGCTCCCCTTTGTTTCCAAGAGCAGGGGGAGGAAACGTACACATCCATTAACCCTCCTAATCTATTTTGCTTCAAGTTCATTTTGCTTCATGTGCATTTTATAGCGGGGAGATCTGTTCCTAAAACTGTGTGAGTGCATGTGCGTGCCGGATTTTAATATGCAACGAAATGAACACTAGAAACAGATCCTGTTTCAGTAGAGGGCACTTTTGGCTTATATAACAGCTCCGGAAATACGGCAACTTCTGCTTTGAGGCTGAACATGACTCCTAAGGCTCTCCTCTCCTTCTGTGATCTCTTGCAGAGTCATGGTTCTAAGTTAATCCTCTTTCCAAAAACTAAGAGCCCTCAAAAGAAGTAATAATAGATGATAAAATGTACAAAAATGACTATCAAGGCTATTTGGGAGGAAGAGACAGAGACAGTGAGGAGGGGAGAAGACGCGTTTGAGGAAATTCAGAATGCTGTAGAAAAACATACTTATTGGTGGGAGTTCTGTATCACACTTTTGGACGTAACGTATAACCTGGAGTTACACATCCATGAATGCTCCCTCTTCATGATCCCTACGTAGTCATGATCATGGCACTATCGCCACCATTTTAATGGCCCTCTCCTCAAGCCTATTTTACTAGGCATCAGTTGCACCCAGAGAAGGGAAAAGAGAGGTCTGCTCTGGTGGAAATCGGGGTGCGAGTAGCTGACATTTCCACCCCACTTCCAACAGCAAGTGAGTCTGCACTAACCAGAATCAGACCCTTGACACACTTCTATGTCACAACCTCACTCACTGGCAGAAGGGCAGTGAAAACGTCATCCATCCACACATTGATCGCCAACAGAACAGACCTCCCTCTCTTGGTGCAGCTGATGCCCAGGAAAGGAGGTTTCAGAGGCTCAGGCTGAGAGGTGATACTTAAGGTGCAATTACATCTGTAGAGATAATGCAGTTTGATACCACTTTAACTGCCATGGCTACAGAATCCTGGGATTTGTCGTTTTGTGAGGCACCTGCACTCTTTGGATGAGAAGGCAAAGCTGCATAGGATGGCACTACAGCACTTAATGTGGTATCAAACGACATTATTTCTACAGTGTCGATGCATCCTTAGTTATACATATATCACTAAATAGCCTGTGCAGAATTCTGGCCATTTCTCTTTTCTCCATATGCAAAATTACAAAGCGTACAACTTGACCCAGTACCAAGCCAGATGTCCCGAGCCATCCAAACCAATCAGCAACTTCTCCCATTCGTGTCCTAAGACCGACGGGGAAAGTTTTAAATCATTCTGCTAGAACACTGAAAAATGACAATAATCAGAAACCAAAGGAAAGCCTGGGGCTTTCATTGCGTTGTGTATAAGTTCTACAATGCTGCCTCTTCCTTGGTTCTTGAGCAATTAAGAAGCCCGGTTTCAAGCAGAGAGGTAAGACAGCTTTTGGAAGTTAGCGTGTATAAAAGAGCCCAGAAAGAAATTCAGAGCGCATTGCATCCTTGTTAATGGCAGTCAGGCCTCCTCTTGGAAGGAAATGGCCCAGATAGTTTCCTGTTGATCTCCTGTGGTCCTAAAGCAATGATGAGAATTTGATTTTACAAGCACTAAGCTGTCCAGTCTGGGCACAGACTTGATCCCTTCTTTTGTATGCACGGAAGTTGTTTGAAAATGTCCCATCTTAGTCTCTTGACTGGTAAAAGAGGATATATCCAGATTCTGAGTTTTTGGAAATGTCTGATGTTAGCCCATAAAATTCTTCAATTGCTTGAGCATCGATTTTCTGCAATTTAAGGCAAGGAATTAATTAGCAGGGAAAATAGCCTTACTGCTTATTTCATCTGAGCAAGTGTGGAATAGTAGATTGAACCTCAGACTGGGACACAGGGAGACCAAGGTTTGCATTCCTACTCACCCATGAAAACCCATTCAAACTCTGGTCCCCCAGAGTCCTCATTCAACACTCAAAACACTACGCGACACATAATGACCCAAAACAGGAGCTTTTGGGAAGGAAAATATGGTGAAGAGACAAATGGAATTTTGCTGCTACCGCTTGCATAAAATTACATTTTTAGAGTGACTTAAAAAAGCATACTTATCATCATTGTCACCACCATCTAGCATTATCACCGTTGGTGTTGTCTTTATTTATAACCCGCCTTTCCCCCAAAACCGGGTCTCCAGGCAGCTTACAAATTAAAACAAATACAACATAGTTAAAACATACAAAAGAACAACATCAAACTGTTAACATCACTAAACATGGCATGAAACATACAATTAAAATGTCAAAGGTAATTTTTGACAAATGCTATAGTCAAACAGGCCTTCCTTTAAAAACCTCTCAAAAGCCTATGCCAGGTATTTTTTTGTTTTAAAGAAAGAAAAACTAGGTGTGAAACAAAGACCTACCTCTACAATGTCATCGTCAAACAGCAACCAAAACCCATGGCTCTTCACAATGGTGATATAATGCCCACGGTTTGGACCACTGGAGACAAAGGACAGAGGTTACATAGGTAGCAGATGTTGAAGCTTTATCTCTTTCTGACACGGAAACGAGGCGCCTGGCCATGGGGGTGAAGCCAGGCACCTCATTTCTGTGTCAGATGTGGTGATGGAGGGTTCTGAGTACGAGGGATGGCACAGCAAGGTAAGGAGCTTGTGCAGGTAGGCGGTCATAGGTTGGTGTGGGGACAAGTACGTAAATCCCCACTCGTCCCTCTGCCAACTCAGGGACCGACCCAGGGGACCAGCAGGGCTAGGCTATCCTGGCCCATCTGCTCAGCCCCCGAGAAGCCAAAATGGGGAGAAGAATGTAAGTGGCCTAGTAACACCAACCAAATGGGGAAAAGTGGATTTGGTTCAATCTGACCGTCCGCTCTCGATGGGAACACAAAAATAAACAGAAGGTGCATCAACATGCTCTCTCAATGCTCACCTGCCACAATGTACCACAACAGCCACGAGATCGTACATTCTGTCTGGGTTTGTGGCATCCCCTGACGTGTTGAAGAGTCGAAGCTCCAATGGAAAGACAACCCGATAGGAGAGTTTGGTATATCGATGCAACTGGTCCATATATTTGAATCTTTTCAAGTGGAGAGCAAGAATCATGGGCAACTTTTTCACGCGCATCCTGATCCCCCAAAATCAAGATGAAATAAGGCAAAGGGATTAGGAGAGGGAGGAAGAGAGAACAAACACAACAGCCATGTTACAAAACCATTCTTATCTTGGAGTGCTTAAAGCACCTAACAAGACAACGGTCAGCGGGTTCTTGCAAACAAATGAATAATCTTTTAATACTAAATGAGGCTGAAACAAAGCCATGGATTTGTAGGACCTGTGTAGTGCTAATGTGGCCCCCAGCTCTAACAGTTTGTAAAAAATTACCTCCAAGGAAAAATGACCCTTGGCAATAGGAAACATAGATTCAGGTTCAAATTTTTGTTTTGCTCCAAAGCTCATAAATGATCTCAGGACCAATCACTTTCTTACACTCTGACCTACCTCATAAGATTATTGTGAGGTTGAAGTGTGTGGCAGAACTGGTTGCCAAAGAACCATGTACACCGCTTTCAACTCCTTAGAGGAAGACTAAAGTAAGATTTTAAAATAATCAGAACTGGTAAGTATTTGATTCTTTCTTTCTTTCTTCCTTTCAATACTTTCCCCAACACATCATGATGGCTGTGGGATTCTTGGAGAGTTAGTCCAGTAATCATCACCACCACCATTATCCCCAAATTGTATTCATTTCTGTAAATAAAAAAACCTCAGCCTCACCTCTTTTGTGCTTCCTGCTTACTGCGGCATTGCTCACAGTAGTATTTGTATTCACTGCACAGAGTCTCGGTGTTACTGAACCCCCTGAAAAAAGAAATAGATACCAATAATAATTGAGGAGTCTGAACCTTCAGGCTTTTCATCACAGGTCAAAACCTTCTTGTATTTGTCCACATGTTCTCTTGGTGGATGCTGTACTAAATTCAAGTTCCCTAGGGGAGCATTTTCTTACCCGTTCCTTGCTCCCAAAGTGTTGGATTGCAACTCCTCAACCAGTCTGGCCCATGTAGCTAATTTCCTGTGCTAACGCCACCATGATCTTAACAGCGTTGTTATTGTTATGGACCTTCAGGCTGACTCCCAACACATGTGGCGACTCTATCCTAGGGTTTTCTTGGCAAGATCTCTAAGGCTGAGAGGGAGTGCCTTGTCCACAGTCACCCCACAGGGTTCCTGAAACCCTCTGCTATCTGCCCCCCCCCCCCAAACTTGGCATGACTCTACCTAAAGGTTTTCCTGGCAAGATTTCTTCAGAGGGGTTTGCCACTGCCTTTTTTCTGGGCTGCTGTGCAAATGTTCTTGCACCAGGTCACCCAATGTGTTTACATGCTTGAGCGAGGATTCGAACCCTGGTTTCTCACAGATCTTGTCCAACACTCAAACCACTGCAGCACACTAGTTTCTCAAAACCTTAATTAGTGCACCTAAGGGGCTCCTCTCTTAGCCACTAGTGAAAGATGACATATAAAAACTGGAGTCCCAACAACATCTGGAGGGCCACAAGTGCCCAATCCTGATTTAAAGCTTCTGTGTAAAACACAGATTCTATCTACTAAACCATTCAGCTCTATCTTGTCACCCCTATTGTATTTTAATTACCTCAAACAGTGTGTTATTGATGTGTTTTGTTCCACGTCAACGGATAGGTCCAGAAAGTCCTCATCTTTGCTGCTAACCTTAAGGAAAAAGAATAAGAATAAAGTAGAGAAGGCATTTTTTAAAAAGAATCAAACGTATTTGGAATAACACAGGGGGATGTGTACTGACCGTTCAACAAAACTGAAACTCCAAAATACACAGTGGTCATACAGTTAGTGTCAGAATTATCCAAAAGAGCTTCGCCGTTTGGGGATCAATAACCAGTAGTTGAGAGCCAGTGGTTTGAGCATGGGACTTCCTTATTAAGCCCCTCAGCAAAATGAAGGACAGGTGCTAGTCTGGATGCATCGACCATTCAGAAAACCTCCTGGCAATAAGAGGTATACACTAGGGAACAGATGTGGGACCAAACTAGCAGTCCCACTGGCACAGAAAAATTGGTTCTAGTGCAAATAAAGGGCATGGGGGGCACAATCCAGACTGGAGAAAGGGTTAAAACCCTCCCCTCTACTTCCTTATCCACCCACCCCCCCACGACTGGTATTTACCTAGTTGTAGGTTTAGTGGTCAACTGACATTGCCACAGTCAATATTAACACACAAATTTTTTAGACAGCAGTTCACATTTTCATCTAGTTACAATAAGAGGAAGTGACAGTGCAGTAACAATGCAAGAACAGGCAAGAGTCTTTGGAAAGAAGCGCAGAGAGGCAAGAGCTTAGAGGAACTTAAAAGAACCCACAAGGTAACAAACAAACATACAGCTTCACAGTTAAGACACCGGGTTTCATTGGTCAGGGTCCCCTGGAAGATTTCGTGAACCCACGTGAGGTCGTTCTTCTCCCCTTCGTCGCTCTCGACGCTTCCATTCTGGAGCTTGCCGTTCTGCTTCTCCTGTTTCTTCTCCTCCTGCAGCAGGTCAGCAATGGTGTTCAGCAGGTAGTTGAGGAATTCGTGCGCATCCTGCTGCATGTAATTGTCAAACAGTTCTGGTAATGAAGGGAAGCAAGAGAAACAAGAGAACAGGGACATTAAGACATAAGCGTTGTACTAAATTCTGTCTTGCTCCCAGGATACTGGTGGGAGAGGGGTGGGTATGGTAGCCTGGGTCCACAGTGGGGTGAATGATGAGAAGATATGGGCTACCAGCAGCCCCAAGGAAAAGAAGCAAAAACCCAGAAATGGAGGGGCACAGGAGGAAGATGATCATCCAACGTCCTGTGGAGGGCCAAATCAATTCCCCCAACCCCTATCAGTACCATTATTAAGAACTGACCTGCTTTTGTGCCCTTCCCAATCTATGAGTTCTGACCCCAGACTCACCCAAGTCATTTTGGTGCCTATGGGAGAAAACCCATTTCCTTGTTCTCTGACAACTCAGAAATTACCACAGCTTATAAATCAGATTTGGGTTAGCTAGCATTTGGCTAAGTAGTTATAGAGGTATAGCTACGTGAGACACATATGGCTCCCAATGAGAATCTTAGCCATTCATCAGTTTATATTAATAATGCTTCTCTTACTTGGGACTTCCGGGGACCCAGATATGGAGGGTATTCTTCTCCTCCAACAAAGCACTCAGTGGAGGCAGTGATGAGCATTGGGAACCGAAAAAAATGAGAGCCAGATGTGGCTCTATGCACTGCCCATCAATTGACCTTTGGTCTGAACTAGCAAAAGGCAGCTTCCTCTGTCCATAGATCTTCAAATCTATGGCCATGGTTGGGAAGTCCTGGAAGGAGGATATGATGAAGCAGCTCCCAGCCTGCAGAAGTGATATCTGGAATGATCCCTAAGTCTTCACAACGCCACAGTAGGCAAGGAGGATCAAGGGGCTTAGTTACCATTTTCTTTCCTCAACCGGGAAATAAACTTTTTTGGGGGGATGACCCCCACTTTCTTCTTTTGCGTGGCGATGCTGTTGAAGAGGTCCGAGAGGCACGTCAGAAGGCTTTCCTTCTTGCGGGGCTGGACCTTGTAGGCCAAAACCTTTTCCCGGAACGGGCGGCAAAAGTAAAGTGCCTGGAGGACCGAGTTGCAGTAGCAGGTATTGCCGAACTGATGGAAAGAGGAGAGGAGAGGATTACATGATGCCTGCTAAACAAAATTAAAAAAACAGAAATGGGCTACAAGAGGAAGGGGAGGAAAAGACAGAGCGTTACAGAAGCTGAACAGAATGCATGGACAGATGAAACAAAATTAAGTCGGCTTAAAAGGGCTGCTCCATTCGCAGGTGGCAAAATGGCAGCGTGGAATGGGGTGAAAGGAACCATCGTTTCCTCCCATCCTGCCCCATTTACTCTGCCCTTTCCCCAAATGGTTCTGACAGATTACTATCATTCCAAAGAGCAGAATAAACAGCCACCATCAGCACATGAAAGAAGCATAAACTGGGGAGCCCCCAACAGAATCCGCAGAAGAAACAAGATGCTCAAAAGATGGTTCTTTTATGACTACAAAAGGCCGACCTGTTTCAGCATATGTATTTGCTTAAGGGCTTCTTCAGAGGCTATATAAAATCAAAAAAGGAAGACATTTAATTATACAGCAACACATTACATAAAATCATTATTCCATTTGTGCGTTGCCAGGATCAAGCTTCAGAAGTTTCTGAGCCAAAACCATTTACCAGACAAGTGAAAACATGTGGGCAAAGGATGAAGGTGTGTGTGTGTGTGTGTGTGTGTGTGTGTGTGTGTGTGTGTGTATGTATGTGTATATATTTCAAGCAGATGGTAGGAAAAATAGGTAACATTCAAGGACACGTGGGAACAGCATGCATAGGAGTTCTGGAGCTATAGATTCGGGCACAGCTGAGCAAAGGTGGCATGGAGATAACTTCATCTTTCCTTCATCCCCTTTAACAAAAAAAGCTTTGACTGGGCAGACACTCAAATCCTGTGTTTGTTTCATAAACTGACAAAGCAAGTTATTTGGGAGAACAGACTAGCATCCTGATGAATGTCACTCTAGAGGAGTCCGACTGGAACGCTCTTGCTTCGGGTTAAGAGTGACATGTAATAGCCTGGTGAGGAGGGCAATGGCTATGGCTCAAGGGACACAGCGGTGCCACCAAATACTCCCCGAGCAAAATATCAAACTCAGTGCTCCAAGGGACCCAACAAAAGTAGGCTTTCCCTCTGGGTCAGAACGGTGGAAGAAATCCAATTTCCAGTCGCTGGCTTTCAACAGAGATAAATGTCTGAAGGGGAGATGACAGGCGAGTGAGACAGTCATTTCATATTTCCTGTTTACAAGGACATATCGGCAAGGTGCCAGAGATTGCTAGAAGCAGCTGTTTTGCATCTGTCTTATTCAATGGCCCTCTGGATTCAGAGAGGAAGAAGATAGGCAGATGGGATGCAATGGCACAGAGAAGAGATGCAACCCAGACTCTATGATCCTCAGACCACTAAAAAGTGAAATTCTATTGGCAAAAGATAGCTGTGGGCCCTAGTTTGCTGTGCTTTCCTATTAAATTATCCAATTCAATTTTCAATAGTAATAATTGATTGAAGCTGCATAATCTTCTTTCATATTTCTCCCTCCCTCACCTCCTATCTGATGTGGCTAAATCATTTCTGAAGGGGATTTATATCACCAGGTCATCTCACTTCTCTGAAACAAAAGCCTTTAACAAAAGCCATACTCCTACTCCCCTTGGAAGTGTGGCACAAGTTACACCATCTTAGTGACACTAGAGGAGCCAACACGGTGTAGCGGTTTGAATGATGGACTATGACTCTGGAGACCAGAGTTTGAATCCCAGCTCAGCCACAAAAATCGCCTTGCTGACTTTGGGCAAGTAACAGTCTCTCAGCCTCAATGGAAAGAAATGGAAAAACTCCTTTGAAGAAACTTTCCAAGAAGACACTGTGATACCAGAAAGAACTTGAAGGCACACAACACACACATACACAGTGACACTAGATTTGATGGCTGTGGACTACACAATGGGCATCATGGCCTGGAACCCCCCTTCTACAGAATAGCTCCCCATCCACCAATTCAAAACGCTCAGGAATTAATCCTTTCAATTTTTGGATTCTAACACGACCGAAGAAGGAAGGAAATAAGAAACCCAAATGCCCAGGTAACACAGAAAAGCCACTTACATTAACCAAGCCAAAGTAATGTTCGTTTACGGGAAACTGTTCCGGACCAATCTCTTTCTCCAAAGCGGAGGCATTGGCGCCCTGTCAAGACAGAAACAAGGCTGATAAGCAAAGGTAAGGAAAGGACTGAGTAGTGAAAAAATGGTTTTTGTTTAATAAATAAATAGTAAAAGGAGTTTGCATCATCTCTGAGCCAAAGGAAACTTGGTGTTGTTAAGTGTCTTCAACTCAACCCCAACTTATGATGACCCTCTCCTAGGGTTTCCTTGGCAAGACTGCTTCAGAAGTGGTTTTGCCACTGCCTTCCTCTAAGACTGAGAGAGGGAGACTTGGCCACAGACCTCACTGCATCCTTCTGGGAGGGAAACATATTTGGATTACAACTCCCATGATCTCTCTCCTCTGGCTTCACCAGCTAGTATTGATGTAGGTTGACAACTCCTGGGGGCCACAGCTGCCCACCCTGATCCGACTTATTACTTTTCATTAGTTTTGACAATGACTGGCAGTGTCTCTCTGGGATTTCATGCATAAGTCTTCCAGTCCTTCCTGGGGATGCTAGGAATTGAACCAGCAGGTTTCTGCATGCAAGATGCATGCTTTACCAGTGACCTTTACTCATTTCCAGAAACTTGGGATGGAGACCAAACCACCAGGTTTAGGTTTTTTACATGTCTACATTTCTGTCCTATAGCCAAAGTTTTCAGGGCTGCAGACTATAAAATCCATGTAAGACAATAAAATGCAATCCCTATAATTTAATAGATTAAAAATATTTTATATACGTCAGACATTCATCTTAACAGAAAGTTGGTTCTTCCCAATTTATGGCCTGTATTTGGATTGTTTGAATATAACCAGAATACTTGCAGACTGTTGTGTTTTGAATCCAAACCCACAGAAAGCTTTGCTGTGTTTGAACAAGGCCATTGTTACTCCTGCAAGCTGGCGCCATTTCGGAACTTGGCCACTGTTCTCTTCCAATGACAAGCAGGGCTATTTCCACTTCGGCTTAAAATGCGTCGCTGCCTTCTCTCTCCTGATTTTAAAAGGACACTGCATCCAAAATGTATGCCATAAAATCAATACCAAACAGGAGGCAAGGACCAAGAATGGACAACAGCTTTACTGGCAACCGCTGTGGATTCTTAAGAGAGAGGAGGAGAAGCGGTTAGCTAAGTATTTCTGAAAGTCCCTGAAGGGTTAAAGTCATCACAAATCATAATGATTTGCAAGGTCTCTTGGTTAAGGAGGACATCGATAAAGGCGCAACTGCTGGGAATGAGGAGCCAACAGGCACAGCCTTTGCATGGTTCCCCATGGTTTGGATGGACCTGGAGCAAGACTGGAACACAACCCAGAATACAAGGGTGGGCAGGATTTGCTAGCCCTTAGTGTGGAGAAGAGCCTTGAAGAGCCAGCGTGGCGCGGTGGAGATCAGGGTTCGATTCCCTGCTCAGCTATAGAAACCCACACACTCTCAGCCCCAGAAGACTCCATGACAGGGCTGCCTTAGGGTCACCTAAATCAGAAACAGCTTGAAGATACACAACAACAATCTTCAACCTATCAGTGCAGAGAAGCTGCAGCAAAACAAGCACATGCTAACACTAGACCATGTCCAAGCACTCCATATATAGACAGCCATGCTGGATTCTGGACATCTGCGTCCATAACAACACCATGAAAAGCACTTCAAAGACAGACCAGACCAAGCCAGCAAAAGCTGTCAAGAAAACCGACAGTCAGCCACAGAGAAATACACAATATTGGTTTATTTGACAGGTGTGTTACTGCTCCCAAGGAAGAGATTTGAGTTTAATGCTACATATGGATCGTTTTTTGGGAAAGCATCTATATAAAGCCTACCCACGAATGAGCTTCCCAGGAGTCTTATCACGGCCAAGTGACTCATCCTACTGTTCTTAAAAGACTGAAGGGCCAGATTTAAAACAGGTCTAGGTTCTTCTCCTTCTCCCTCTTACTCTCTCACTCATCCCACATTACTTTAAGATGTGATAAAACCATCTTTCTTTATTTAAAGCCTACCTTTTTACTTGATTTGCTGGAGAACCTCCTGTACTCTCCACCCTTCGCAGGGGAACTGCTTGTTGCAACAGTCTGGGATGGGATCCATTCATGGGCAAAGTTAAGGAATGATTTACGAGCTATAAAGCCTTCCTGTAAAGATTCGGCTGTTTTGTGTTCTAGTGCAAGGCTGCACAAGCCTTATGTTTAAAGAGACCACGCAGAGAAATTTATCCGACTATTGCAAATCTGTTTTTTGAAGATCTAAGAAGTAGGCTCAAGTCTTAAAGTGCCACAGGATTTCCTTGCATACTGATTTTCCAGACTAACATGGCTGTGTCTTTGGATTCTTTCAATATTCTTGTGAGTAGCGTTGTCAGGTTCTCAAATCAATAATAAGGGATTGTCATAAATTCATGAAAGGCAAGGCTGACAATCAGGAAGGTGCTATTCACAACATTTGTGCGCTGCCTAAATATCAAATGAAAGTACTGACTTCAGTTCACTGTGTTTTGCTGCAAGAACCAGCCATGTGTTTTGCATAGGAATAACATAGTGTCTGTATTTGTAAATTACATGATGCACACATCATCATCATCATCATCATCATCATCATCATCATCATCATCATCATCAT
>NC_056528.1:49583804-49660404 GCF_019175285.1 Sceloporus undulatus | reverse complement strand
TATATTTATCTCCCACCTTTCTCTCAAGGCTGGGACTCAGGGCGGCTTACAACATTAAAAGGCATGTGTGTCTTTTTAAACAGGGTTTTTGGCATCTTCTGTTTGAAAGGAAAATCTTGCCAACCCTGAAATAGAGGGCATGCCTTATAATAACGGACCCATTCCAATCTTACAGGAAGCCAGCATGTCATAGTGGTTTGAAAGACTCTGAAGACCTGGGTTTGAAATGACATCTTCTGCAATAAATGCTCTTTTCTGCAGAGAAAGCAAGAATTCTGCAGAAAGCATGTTGTCTTCTACACATAAAAACCAGGACAAAATGCATCACAAACTGCGAACGGTCCTTGGAAACAGCACAGTTTTTGGCAACTTTCTCACAGCAGTGAGGAAAACGGTTAAATTATTCATCCTTGCCCTTGAGAATGGGACACTGATGAAAATTTACATCCCCAGCAAAGCGGTTAAGTAGAACAATTTATACAAGGAGGGAGTCGCAGCCCAGAAGATGTAAGGAGATGGTTAGAGAGCATCTTGACACTTCAAGTAAGTTCAAACCTCCAGGGCCATGATGCAAATTACATCCCAAAGGGAACGAAAGGCACTTTCAGAGCCATTGTCTATAAACCTGAGAATTTCTGGAGGATCAAAAAAAGCCAGAGAGAGTTTGATGCTGTTTTCATCTTTTAAAAGGAGGAAAGATGCAAACAAAGGAAACAAACATATCAAGGGAATACAGCAATTCCCTGGAGAGAAAGGGCTATGTTTGAGGCTGTTTGACTTAGCTAAAAAGGTAAGCAAGGAAAGCACAATCATAAGGCAGTGTATTATTATTCATTGTACAGAACAAGCGGATAGGCTTTTTGCTTTCCCCCGCAATACAAGTACAGTCAGCCTCCATAATATCCTTGGAGTTCTGGGTCCAGGGATTATACCACCCACAGCTTGAAAAATATTGTTTTAAAATTCCCAAAAGCAAACCTTGTCATTTTACAGAAGGGACATTTTACAATGCCATCATATATAATAGGACTTGAGCATCCATGAGTTTTGGTATCCACACAGGGCCCTGGGACCAAAGCCCAGCAGATGCCCATTGTTGGGACTGCGTGCCTTCAAGTCATTTCCAACCTATGGGGACCCAACCAGAGGGGGTTCTTTGCATGTTTTGTCAGGGTGGGTTTGTCCCTGCCTTCATCTGAGGCTGAGAGAGTGGCACTTGCCCAAGGTCACCCAGTGGGTTTTGTGGCTTGATGAGGATTTGAACCCTGGTCTCCAGAGTCACAGTCCAACTGCAAGATAAAGCACAGGACGGCGACCTGAAACAAACCAGCTTTTGAAATAAGGGATAGGCTACACTGAGCTCTTTGGTGCATCATGACAAAAATGTTAGTTTTGTTTTATCATGTCGCATAAACCCACAAATATTGCTGGGACCAGATAGGCCAAAACCTCTAAGGTTATGTCCTGCTTCTTTTATTCCAAGGACTTCAAGGCAGGGATTGGTCCTAAGCCAGTAATACCAGAAAGTGTACCATTGGATCAGCAGTGTGCCAGACAAGAAAAGGAATTTAATACATTTAATGGTTGCGTCTTGGTGTGAGTCACTGTCCTTTCCTTTGCCTCCTTCCAAGCAGCCTCACGCTGGGTCAGTCCCTTCTCTCTCCTTGGGAGGATCCAAACTACTCTCATTGACTCATGCCCAGAGACACAGACTCACTACAACTTGGCCGTCCAGAGACTAACCCGGAGCAGATGCAGGAATCCAGGGTTGAGCTCCCAAGGGTTTGCAGGAGTGAACGTCTCTGTTTTCAATCAGAAAAAGAAAATGGTTTACATACACATCTTTGGCTATTAGAGCAAAATGTCCTTATTTCTATGTCCAGTTATACACTCCTCTGTGAATATACTCCTCCATGAAACTTGTGTTTTGGAAAGGAGACATGTTATTAACCTGACGCTTTCTTCTTGACTTTGGGAGAAGGCAAGTCCTCTTTGTCCTTCAGAGGTAGCCTTGCTGGTCCAGTCCTAAGGACCAGAGTGTGGCTTTGGCGCGGCTTCCGGACTCTTAGGACGCATGCATCATTTAAACAGCACACCTCCAAAATGACCCAAAGCAGCTTTATTTTGGCCGGTCTGTACAGGCCCTATATTAGTGAATATCATCTCACTTAAGAATCTGTCTCCCTGTATTTGCACATTCATTTATGTCTCCTATATGCCTGGTTTGAATGTTGGACTACAGCTCTGGAGCCCAAGGTTCAAGTACTTGCTCAGCCATGAAACCACTGGGAGACCTTGGGTAAGTCACACTCTCTCAGCCTCAAGGGAAGGCAATGGCAAACCTCCTCTGAAGAAACTTGCCACAATAGGGTTGTCACCATACGTTGGTCATGACTTGAAGGCACACAACAACAACAACAACAACAGTCTTCGAAGGCAACGGCAAACTCTCTCTGACCAAATGTTGCTGAGGAAAGCCCATGACGGAGTCACCTTCAGGTCGACATAAGTTGGAAATGGCTTGAAGGCACAGAACAACAACAAGAGTCTTCGAAGTCACACTCTCTCAGCCTCAGGGGAAAGGCAATGGCAAACCTCCTTTGAAGAAGCTTGCCATGATAGGGTCACCATAAGTTGGTCATGACTTGAAGGCACACCACAACAAGAGTTGGACTGAATGGCCCTTGCAGTCTCTTCCAGCTATTATTCTATGATTATTCTATGATCCTCGAAGTCACACTCTCTCAGCCTCAGAATGAAGGCCATGGCAAGCCCCTTCCAAACAAACCTTAATACCTCATGATAAGGGCGCCATAAGTTGGAAAGGACTTTAAGGGACAGAACAACAACAACAACAACAGATGCACCCCAATCCCAAGACTCCTAGGGCCCTTAAAGCGGTGTTGAAGTGGGTTATTTCTATAGAGTAGATACACCCCAATGAGATGTGGTTTAAAAGTCTTGACAGACAGATATTTGGGGGGGGATGGGAGGCTCCATTTTACAACCCCATTATTCCCATTTTAACCCTCCATTCCCAAAAAATAATCCCCATTTGAGTCAAGGAAGAAGAAGAAGAGAGGGTCCCCCAAATATATATGTTTGTGTGTGTATTATATATATATATGTCTGTGTGTCTACTATATATGGTGTGTGTGTCTCTCTCTCTCTATATATATATATATACTGTATAGTGTATGTGTGTCTCTACTATATATGTGTGTATATAATATGTATGTGTGTACTATATACGTGTGTGCATATATAAGTGTGTGTTGATAATGTACAAGTGTGTGTGTGTGTGTGTGTGTAGTGGGGGTCTGTGGAGGGAAGTGGGAAGGAGGAGGCTCCCAGGGGGTGGGTTGGGGTCTGCAGCCTCCTGAGGGCAGAAGGGTCTTCTTCTTCCCTACTACCCTCCCTCCCCACTTTCCTCCCACCTTCCTTCCTTCCTTCCCTTGTCCCTCCTTTCTTCCTGGGTGCTGACCATGGTACAGATGGAGGCGAGTCTCCGGACGGTCATCAGTATTTCCATCCGCTCCTGCAAGAGCCGGAGACCGGGGCCCCTCTCCTCCTCCGCCTCCTTCTCGCTTTCCGCTCGGCCAGCGCCATCTTGGCCTCCTCCTCTGGCCCCACCCTCCAGGCTCCTCCCTCCCGGCAGGTGGAGCCACGCCCACAGCGCCCCGGGGGCGGGGCCAAAGGGGCTGTGAGTGAGTGCGTCGCTCTAAAGGCCCCGGGCTCCTCCCCGGAACCAAAGAGGAAGGTTCCGGCGCCACGAAGCCCTTCTCCTCTCGCCGGACTCTGGGAAGGGAGGGGGCTGGGTCTCCAGAGGAAGTCACACCTCTGGGTCTCTCTGGATGTGTGTCTGTGTGTATATACACACGAGTATACGTATAATGTGTGTATAATATACGTGTGCCTGTGTCTATACATGCACACATATACCTATATAATTAATGTGTTTATATAGGTGTTTGTACATATTATATATATATATATAGTGTGTGTGTGTATGTCTGTGTGTTCAAAATCCCTTGCCCTGCGCCTGTCCCCAAAGGAAGCCCCTTCCCCCCCCGAAGCGGTTCTGCAGAAAGCCCTGAGTTCCAATCCTTCTGGCTGGGCTGCCTGGGTCCAGCTCCGGGGGCTCTGGAGGGGCAAAGGCCAAAGGGCCTCAGGGGAAACCCTGGGGGCATCTGGAGCCCTTGGCTTCTTAGCAGCAGGAGGAGACGGGGAAAGGGCCAGGGCCCCTCCAGTGCTCCATCTGCGCTTGGACTGGAACAACCATCACTCCCGCGTCTGTGCTGGATGGGGAAGGGAGGAAGGAAGGAAGGAAGGGCGGAGGAAGAACAAAAGAAAGGGGGGAAGGAAAGAGGGGCGGGGTATCCATACAAGTCTTCTTGCTTTATCTGGTGGGATGAGAGTCTGCAGACTCTGGGACCTGCTGCCACCGAGGGCTCTGGTTTTGCTCTTCGGGGGGAGAGGAGGCGTCTTAAACCCTGAAGGGCCGGCCTCCGCCCCCCTCCAGAGAAAAGCCCCCTCTCTTGCTCTGGGCTTGGTCTCCCAGGGCTTGCGACCCAGAAGCCGGGAGGGAGGAAGGGAGGAGCGCCCTTTGGAACAAGGGGCCTGGCCTGGCCGCTGTCCCGCAGCCAGAAGGCCCTCCTCCTCTTGGGGCTCCCGATTGGCGGAGGAGCCCCCCGGGAGGCGGCCAGGACAGAGTCCGCTTTCGCTCCGGAGCAGACTGCCGACCCTCCGGCGGCGGCATCCCTCTCCTGCCCCTCTCTCTCTCTGGCGGGGCTCCGGTTGTTCCTCTCCCGAAATGCCGAGGAGCAGCCCTTGAAAGCCCCCGGCCGCTGGGAAGAGGAGAGCTTGGGGTCTTTTCTTCCTCCCTTTTTCTTTTCTTTCTCTCTTTCCGTCCATTCCCTTCTTTCCCTCTCTCTCTCTCTCTCTTTCCTTCCCATTCCCTCTTCCTTGCCCTTCTTCTCCTTCTCCTCCCGGCCGAGTATGTCCCAGTTCCCGGGGGGCTTCCTTCTGGTCCCGATCCCCGAGGGGCCCCTCCCGGACTGCGCCCCCAACAAAGTCATCAAGCTGGTCGTCCTCGGAGGGAGCGCCGTCGGGAAGACAGGTCAGAGACAGAAGCAGAACCAGGGAGCCCCAAAGGCCCTCCTCCCCCCCGGCATCCGCCAGTCTCCATTCCCCCTCCTCTGGGGCTTTTCCTCCTCTCCTTCTTCCTTTTCTACTGTCTTCTTCCTTCCCTTGCCCCTCCATCCCTCCGCTTTTCTTTATTTCCTTCTTCTCTTCCCTCCCTCCTCCCCCTTCTCCCTTCCTTCTTCTCTTCCCTCTTCCCTTCCTTCCTTCTTCCCTTTCCCTTCTTCATTCTTCCCTTCCTTTTCCCCCTCCCTCCCTTCCCTTTCTTTGCTTTCCTCCCTCCCCCTTTTCCCTTCCTTCCTTCTCCCTTTTATTTCCTTCTTCCCTTCCTTCCTTCCCATCCCTCCCTCCCTCTCCTCCTTCTTTCCTTCTCCCTTCTCCTTCCTTCTCTCCTCCTCTCCCTCAACAGCAGAGCAGCCATCAGATTTTGGGTTAACCTTTGATAGAAATAATGGGCCAAGGCCAGAAAGGCCAATGAGGCTCAGGAGCCCTCAAGGCAAAGGCCAGGGCCCTTCAAGGCCTTCCTATGGCATTCTGGGTTCCTTAAGAAGAAACTAAGTGGGGCAGGCAACTCTCCTCACTTGTCTCTTCTTCCTCATTAGTCACTTCTCTTTTCCATTTATCCTTATTCAAACTTTTAATAGACAGACAATGACGCACACATCAATAAAAGATCATTTAAAAAGTCACATCCACATCAAGTCGTCAATTACCTTATCAAGGCATGGATCTAGTATCCAATCCTTCTTTGTCTTTGTACTTTCCCCATATACCTCCTCGCCTTACACACTTCTCACACTTGCATTCACATTCAAGCGTCTCAGCCTTAAAACTCCTTTATACATGCTCCTATTCACCCATTAATAACTTTTGCCATCCTGACCATTTTCGTCTATGAAATGGCTGGATGTGGGGACCCAAGAATACAATCTGAAACCAAAGTCCAGGCGGGTATTTCTCCGTCTCTGGATATAAGATGAGCCCGAGGGGCTGGGAAGGGTGCATGGGAAATGTTTTGGGTTACTCTCCACTTCTCATGGCCTCTGATTCATGCAACAGTTCCCTCTTCCGGAGTCTCTTCCTCCCCCAAAACGATGTTCTTCTCCCAAAGAGAGAATATTTTGACTCAACTGACTTGGCACTTGGGAGAGAAAGGGGCAGAATCTAATTATTAATTACATTTATTTATATCCTGCTTCCCCCCAAAAAGCTGGAACATGGCTTACAATTTTAAGACGACAGGATTAAAACCATACAAAGGGGAACATTAGAATTAAACTGACCTTGCCCTTCCCAGTCAGCCCCGGCAAAAGCAAACTGCTGCATCCTCTCCTTCTTTGTCTGTTCTTTCTCATTAATAACTTTTCTTCTTCATTTATCTTTATTCAATTTTCTCATAGACAAACAAATACGCAAGTATACACAGCAATAAAATATCATTAAAAAAGCAAATCCACATCAATCCATCAAATATGTCATCAAGTTGTGGATATAGTACCCAGTCATTCCTTGTCTTTGTACTTTCTTCCACATACATCCTCGTCTTACACATTTCTTGCACTTGTATTTCATGTTTAAGCCTCAAACTCCTTTATACATACTCCTATTTTACTATAAAAATGAAACTTATTAATAACTTTTGCTATCGTGGCCCCATGTATCCTGGTTTTCATCTATGAAATGTTGGAGGGTATGTCTTTCCCAGGTTCCTTAGCGAAGGGAGGTGAGAAAGACCCTAAATGTGAGCTGAACAGATTCCCTTATCTTGCAGCTGCCCTCCTCTGGCAGGAAAAGTCCCAATTCATCCTCGGTCGTCCCACTTTTCCAGATGCTTTTAAAAAGTCCTGGTTTCTCCCTCCTCCAGCCTTCCCCCTTTTTCCTCTGAGTACTTCAACTACTGCAAAGTGATTTCAAATGCAGAGAGTGGTTTGCACTCCATTAACTCAGAAGGAGGGATTGTGGAAAGAAAGGAGGAGAAAGAATCTTGCCCTTCCCAGTAGGATTGTGCAAAAGCAAACTGCTGCAACCTTTTCCAGCTTATCTGTTCTTCCTCATTAATAATGTTTGACATCTTGGCTGTACTCTGATGTTGCTTGGCCACACACCTCCTGGTTTTCACCTCAGAGATTTTAGAGTGTGTATGGTCCCAGTTCTTTCTCCCCATTTCAAAAGTAATGCAGTCTGTCAGCAGAACACAAAGATCTGTTGAAGCCGCTCCCCACTTGTGTCCGAACTGCAGCGGCAATTCTGGACTCCCCATTAAAAGGGCTCCAATTCTTTTCTTCTCTTGCAGCCCTGATCGTCCGCTTTCTAACCAAGAGATTTATCGGTGACTACGAAGCCAACACTGGTAGGTTTGGAACGGCAGCCATGCGCTCAATCTGTCCAAATTGGCCACATTTTGCTCTGGCGCCAGGCCAGGGTGTCAAAACGTGTGTCACGAGGCCTGGACCTGAGTCTCTGAATGTGGGGGGACCACTTGTACTTTTGGATTTTGAACTCGGTTTGTAGCAACTGAAGTAAGCTGAGAGCAAAGGGAGGAAGAAAGAGAAAAGTGGGAGGAAGAAAGAGAAACTGACATTTTGAAAATGGCTAGAAAAGCTGGATGGCGGAGGATAATAAGATGATCCTTATTATTTCATGGCTTGATAGCATTTCCTTTTATATAGACTGAACAAGATGCCAAAAGGTTTATATTTGGGAGTGTGGGACCTTTATAAAGAAAAGAAATCTGTGCATCATGTACTTTATGAATGTGGGCAATAATTTTGCAGCGAAATACAGGGCTAGGTTAAGTGAAATCTCAACATTCATTTGGTGTTCAGGCAGGTATTGAGAATTACTTCTGGGTTGCCAACTCTGCCTGTCGTGGATTTTGCATGGCCCTTAGTGCTATTTTGCACACCTGCCAACACTGCTTATTTGTCTGTCTTTTGACACGCTGTCCCAGGTTCTCCGCCTTTGGTTCTCTAAATGTTTTGGACTTCAGCTTTCAGAAGCCCCAGCCAACATGGTCGATGGTCAAGGATTCTGGGACTTGAAGCCCAACATATCTGGAAGGCCATTGCTTCAGTCCAGTGCTGCTCAAAGTGGACACACCACTTTACACATGCTTTGTTGTTGTTGTTGTTTTCAACTTATGGAAGCCCTAAGGGAAACCTATCAAGGGGTCTTCTTGGCAGAATTTGCCAAGAACATTAACACTAAACACTCCTTTAAATGTTTGTAATTTTTTTTACAAAAAAATACCGTTAATTAATTCTTCTTGGACTTTTGTAAAGTAAGATGTTAACTGAATTTGCTTTAAATTACTGTAAGTGGCCTTGGGTCCCATACCGAGAGATATGAAGTCAATGCATAAATACATCAATTTGGTGCTCTCCTTCTTCTTTTGCCATAGGTGCTCTCTATTCCCGCAAATTCACCATTGATGGAGAACAGATTTCTTTACAAGTTCAGGACACGCCTTTCGTTTCCTTAGAGGTAATGTGGCTGTTTACGTTTGCCAGACAAGCCTTCCCTCCAGTCTTTGAAAAAGTCATTTTTGTAAAGATTGAATGTAATAACCTGTTAAAATCATCCATAACTGAGCATTGGTAGCATGACTTTCGAGCTCCCGCAATGTCTTCCTATGACGGCATGCCCTCCAACTGTACCAATTTGTCAGGGATAGTCCCAATGAATCCTCTGTCATCCCACTTTTCCACCTGCTTTTAAAATGTCCCAGTTTCTTTCTTTTCCTCCTACTTTCTTTCTTGGCTTACTTCATTTGCTGCAAATTGTGTTGAAAGTGCAAAAGGAGTTTTGCATCTTTTTTTTTGCACACACACATACGCACTAACATACTACTTTGGATATTGGATGGAATCTGTAGCTGTCCTGACGTTTCATGGCTCCGTCATCCATGAAATTGTTCACTCCCTCTTTTTAAACTTGGTATCAAGTCACATGCTCTCAGCCTCAGGAGAAGGCAATGGCAAGCATCCTCTGAACAAACCTTGCCAAGAAAACCCCATTATAGAAATCATAATAGAAACTTTGCCAAGAAAACCCCAGACCTTTAGGGTAGCCATAAGTTGGAAACAAAAAGCTATCCAGACCTCATGTGGCAATGAGTTCCACAGTTTCAGTTTTGCAGCATGTGAAGATCAGATCAGAGACTGTTTTGTCTTCTACCCAGAGGTCTGTTTTCATGGGAGTTGCAAGGAAATACTCCTTTGCATTAATTTTGCCTAAAATGTTATTTTTAGAAAGAAAGCGCCACAAAAAGGCAAGGAAATAACTTGAGTTTGCTGGCAGTTCCAAAAACACATGGTCACTATTTGTGTGTGATTGAAATGAAATGATGAAGGAGAGATTTCCTTTTAAAAAGCAGTGTTCCTCCTTTATCTTTTATTGCACAGCATTCCATTTCGATTAGTGCATCCACTCCGTTCTTGGCTGCCATCGGATGTAAGGAATTGCCTGCGCATGACCTCATGTTGCTCTTTGCTGTAAATCTTTCCTAAATCGCTCCTTCTCAGAGTTTCTTTTTCCCATCAGCTACCGAGTTACATTTCCTGGTCAAATTGCCACAGATGGATTACTTTCGTCTTTTGGCCAGAAACAAACTATCTGTGGTAACTAGATACCCTTCTGTTCAGCTTCGCCCCTTAGATTCCAATCAAAGTCATTAAAAGAAACAGGAAATCATTGTTTTAACTCTCCCTTAGGAGTTTGCTACTGCTTTTTGGCAGTTCAGATGTCTTATGGGGGGACAGGAAGGCAATTTTGGAAGTAGCAAAAAGAACAACAAACCAAAACAGCCAGAGGCCCTGTATGAGTACATGATGTATAAAAACAATAGCAGCTGCATAGTAGTTGTTGTTATGTGCTTTCAATTCATTTCCAACTTATGGCAGCTCTAAGGTGAACCTATAATGGCTGAGCAGGGATTCAAACCCTGGTCTCCAGACTAGTAGTCTGACATGCAAACCACATTGCCACAAGGGAAGACAATGGCAAACCTCCTCTATATAACTCTTGCAGAGAAAAACCAATGATAGCTTCGCCTTAGGGTCACCATAAGTTGGAAATGACTTGAAGGCACACAGCAATGACACCAACAGCAATGCCATTTGTCTAGCACAGTGGTTCCCAAACTTTGGTCCTCTGGATGTTTTGGACTTCAGCTCCCGGAAGACTCAGACATCTTGGCCAAAGGGCTGGGATTCTGGGAGCTGAAGTCCAAAACATCTGGAAGACCAGAGTTTGGGAATCGCTGCAGAATAAGGTCCTGGGCATATATGGATAGGAGATAAATCTTTCACTCTTTCCAATGTGAGTCTCAACCTTTTTTCTTCCGGTCTTCAACATTAGGATGAAAACGACACCATCTGCTGCCAGGAGCAGATCAACCGTTCCATCTACTGGGCCGACGGCTTTGTCTTTGTCTACTCCATCACGGACTACGAGAGCTACCGGGTCGTCCGCCCTTTGCACCAACACATCCGGAAGATCCACCCCAACGCCAACATCCCCCTGCTCCTCGTGGCCAACAAAGGAGACCTCTTGCGAGCCCGGCAAGTCTCTGCCAAGGATGGCCACCAGCTGGCCAATGAGCTGGGATGCACTTACTCGGAGGTCTCGGCCCGGGAGAACTGCGAAGGGGTTCACGAAGCCTTCAAGCAGCTCTGCCAGGAGATGAGCCGGATGATCGGGAACTGCAACGGGGAGAAGCGGAGGGGTCTTCATCTCGTCCGGCCCAAATCCCCCAACATGCAGGACTTGAAAAGGAGGCTCAAGCAAGCCTTGTCTTCCAAAGGGAGGGCCACCACCGCACTCTGACGTAGGAACTATTTGGACTCAATGTGGGTTGGGGAAGAGGGACATGAATTGGGATAGGACTGTCCATTTCTTGTTATGTGCCTTCAACTCAATTCCCACTGGTGGCAACCATATCACAGAGTTTTCTTCGCAAGATTTCTTCAGATGGGGTTTGCTAATGCCTTCCTCTGAGGTTGAGGGAGTGTGACTTACTCAGGGTTGCCTACTGGGTTTCAGTGGCCAAGCCGGAATTTGAACCCTAGTTCAATGCTGAAACCATACGCCACATTGGATTCAAGATGATAAAACTCTCCTTGGCTTTTCCTGGCTCTTCAGAGGAGGTTTATCATTGCCTTCTGCTTAGGCAAAGAGAACCTGAGTCACCCAAGTGGGATTCTTAGTCCAACACCATGCTGCCTCTTAAGCCCATCCATATTTATATCTTATTTATGTCAACTGTGGAGATAGCATCCTTTGATGCGAAAAGATATGCCATTAGCTCCACCATGTTGGTCTTCAACAGAAAGGGTAGTGCACCACAACCAGCACTTAACTAAGTGTGTGTAAACGTATACTTTACAAGCATGATGTATGGTCTGAGTTCATATCAGATGGAGTATTTGTGTGGAAAGTATATCAAGAATGGTATCAGATGGAACATTGCAATAGCATCCTCCTCTTCTATGCTATCTCCCAAGAGGTAGAAAGCATTGGTGTTCACACCAGGCATTCACGTTTTGCTGCAGTTATCAACTTCTTCCTTGCCTGTGTCCCAAGTAGTTTGTTCTTGCCCACCAGGAACACCTTTTTCAGTGCCATGTGTATGTTTATACATTTGTATGATTGTCCTTGTCATTTTTATATATATCTATAAAAAATATGTACACACAACGCTTTTTGAATTCTGCTGGAGGTGGGAGGGATGGTTGTGGCCTTCACAAGCTCTAGTCCAGTGGTTCCAAAACTTTGGCCTTCCAGATGTTTGAGAATCACTGCCCTCCTTTTTTGGGACGCATGTCAATACAAGTTGTCCTTGTCTTTGTACCTTTTCCATTGCGTCTAGCCAGTAGACCCTATTCAGAGATGACTGTCCAGTTCTGTCGCATTAGAAAGCTGCACAGCTGGTCTATTTCTTCCCCAAAGAGCTTGCTTTGAAACAGGAAAAAAAAATCCATCCAGATCCTCTTGCGCTGAAATGTTTTAAGAGTATTGGTTCTAATTTTATTTAGGTCATTAGGAAAGAATGGAATGAATGACTCATCCAGCCCCAAGTTCGAACTTGAAAGCATTATAATGAGCTTGTCGTTGTGTAGGACAGCAACATTTGCAAATATCGGCTGGTGCTCTGTGTTGCAGCGACAGATTTGTAACGTAGAGTTACAGATCTGTAACTGTTTCGGGTTCACTCACACTACATCATCACAATCATTACTGTGCATTCTTTATTGCAGAAGAGTACAACAAACCAGTTCACAAGCAGGCACACAACTATTCCTACAACTGCTTTGAGTGTAGGTTTATACTACCCATGCACAATGTAGGGACTGTGTTCTAAATACCAACTAGACACAGAACAGTCCTTCTTGATAGGACCCAGAACTTTAACTTGCTTCCAAGAAAACCCTCAGTAAGTCACAACGATTTTTCTGCATTGCTTTCCATGGCCAAACCAGGCATTGTTTCATTGTTATTTTTGAATTCTGTGCTTCAGATTGCCTTAGTGCAATGAATGCCAAACTCTGGCCTTCCAGGTGTTTTGGACTTCAGCTCCCAGAATCTAAGGCCATTGGTCAAGATGGTAGAGGCTTCTGGGAACTGTAGTCCAAAACATCTGGCAGGCCAGAGTTTGAGAAACACTGCCTTTAAGGAAGGCAACAGCAAACACTCCCCTTGAAACAACACAAATCTGTGTTCCCTTTAGCATCACTTGCATGACCACTGGGTGGGGGGACAATTGAACGTATCTATGACAAAATGAAGGGGGAAAATATGGGAACAACGACCTTCTCCTTTTAAATTATAGCATATGGCCAACGTCTGAAGCATAGAGACACTGCAATAAAGCATTTTGTTTTGTTCCTTAGCCAGAAAAGACACACATCTCTCAAGAGTGAACAGGCCTTTTGGAGACAGGCCAGTACATACCGTATGCAGAAGACAATAGGAAAAACAGTTTGTAACAGCGATGTTGTTCAAAGGCATTTAAGCAAAGTGATGGCTGGGAGAAAAGACTTGGCCTTTTCAACTGAGCTGCAGGAGGTGGATTGGCAATCGAGGAAGAAAGACTGGTGCGGGTGAGGAAAGAGGGAAAGGGCAAGGGTTCCCAAAGGAATCAGTACATCAAAATAATAATAATGATAATAATGTGAACAGCAAGGCAGCTCACCCAGAAAAATCAGTCAATGATAATGATGCTATTGATGATTGGCCAGCTTGCGTTGTCCGTCTTCACAAATGGCCCATGTACTGTATGTGCAAAACTGAATAGGGTAGTTTTGCACAGTTCCCATTTACCGAGGGGCTGCTGTGACAATGTACAAGTGTCATTGCACAATGGTGCACAGCAAGGTGTATCAAGGTGTGATGGGGAATGGGCACCGATGTGCATTAGGGACACTGGTTAGGATGTGCAAGAGCACAACTGGAAAACCTGATGTGCATCAAAAGTGCCCAGTGCACATCCTTGCAATTCACTAACAAGGCAATGAGAGCTTTAAAATGCATTTTGTTGTTGTTGTTGTTGTGTGCCTTCAAGTTGTTTCTGACTTATGCTGAACCTAAGGCAAACCTATCATAAGGTTTTCTTGGCAAGATTTCTTCAGAGGAGGTTTACCATTGCCTTGCCCAGAAGCTCGGAGCATGCGACTTGCCCAAGCTCACCCAGTGGGTTTCATGGCCAAGCCATGATTCGAATCCTGGTTTCCAGAGTCATGTCCAACACTCCAATTTGCACCTTTGTCTCTCACTTGGAGATAGCCATGAAAACTGGAGACTGAACTGGTGGGTCAACAATAAAATATCCATTTTTCTTTGGGCTTTTAAAAAATGTGATCTTCTGGCATTCTGCGCAGACAGTTCTGGAGGGTCACAAGGCAGACCCCGGACACACCGGGTTTTTGGGGTGAAGCTTGTATCTGCTGGAATTAAACTTGCTATTAAAGACAAGCAAACCAGCCGTCTGCTCCCCCTTTTCTCTGCAAAAATGTCTGCTTCCTCCCCTTCTTTTCTCTCTCTTTCTCGTTCCTGCCCATCACAAATTTGGAAAGCAGCCGGAATGGAAAAATTAATCCCATGTCACAATTTGATAAGAGGGATGATTTATTTATGGAAACCTGGTTTCCATTCATAGCATATTTTAATGCAGCCCCCACAAAGAAACATCCATTACATGCCAGTTTCTACTTTTAGAAAGGTTATCTTTAGCCTAATAAAGGTATTCCGCTGATCTAGATTACCAGCCAAATAAAATGGAAGTAATATACTGTTCTTGATGGGCTGTGTGAAACTAAAAGTACATAGGAGGACATTTTCCCACAGGGATAGTTGTGTTTGTATGTCATAAAAAGGTGAGGAGAAAGGATCCAGTGTCACCTTTGAAACTTGCTGGCTTATTTCAGCATGAACTTTCATGAATACTGTATTAATCCACTTCTTCAGATGCTTTGAACAAGTGGATTAACATCCACAAAAATTCATGCTGAAATAAGCCAGTTAGTTACTGAAGAAGTTGGTTAATATCCATGAAAGCTCATGCTGAAACAAACCAAACAGTCTCCGAAGAAGTGGATTAATATCTATGAAAGCTCATGCTGAAATAAACTAACTAGTTTCTGAAGAAGTGGATTAATATCCATGAAGGCTCATGTTGAAATAAACTAGCTTGGGAATGTTTTAAAATGTTGTTCCTTATCCACTCCCTGACTTCTCTCCTTCGAAGTCTAGTGTATTTTCTGTCTAGCTGCAAAACACACAATCTGTCCTCTCTACTCAGCCATGAAAGGCATGCTCTGCAAAATGGCCTGTTACAGATCCTAAGATTGCTAAGATTCTCTGCAGAACAATTTTTAGGTCAAATAAAAGAAGACTATCCACAGAGCAGCCATCCATCATCTTCCCAGCCCAAGGCCTGTGTCATTTTCCAGCCATCCGATCCGGACAAAGCGAAGGTCGCTTTGGCTCACTCTGCGGCAAGAGAATCAAGTGAGATTTCATGAGACATTTCCCAGGGAAAAATGGCTCTTGGAGGCATTTCTCTAAAATGGAAAAATGCTTTATAATAAGAGTTTGTTTAACTGTGTTTTGTTTTTTTAAAGGGAAGGTAGTCCACTTTGGAAGAAGGGAAATGTCATTTGGGGTGGCAGAATTCATTTGGAGGGGCAGCGTAGCTTTGTCCCTTTCCCAAAGCTATACCTTCTGGATTTCATCCTGATCCGCTGCAGTTGCAGAAGGGATCCCAAAATAAGAATAAATCAAGCAAAGGGGGGGGGATAAAGAAAAGAGAAAGGAAGTGTGCACAAAATTAGTAGGAGGACTTCCCAGAAAACAAATGTAGTCCCATCAGAAGGACAAGGGGAGGCTCTCTAATTTGAAACAGCGGATGAGAGTGTGGCCTTCCCTTGATATGGTTTTCCCACGCTTGTCTGTAGGCTGCTCTTGGTTGGTATTTTCTCCCCCTCCTTCCTTTCTTCTGGAGAGTATTTTTGTACAAACACAAACCGGTCGGTTGATGTTGTGCGAGGCACGTCCTGCGGGGCTTTGCTTTTAGGACAAGGCTGCCATTTAGGGTCAAGAATGACAATTCTGCAGTAGCAAAATGCGCCTTTAATTTGACAAGACTCAACACTTTAGATCCAATGTAGTGAGAGCATTGGACTATGACTATGGAGAGCAGGGTTCGAATCCCAGCTCAGACATGGAATTCCACTGGGTGGGCTTAGGCATGAGTCTCTCAGCCTCAGGGGAAGGCAAGGGCAAACCTAGCCAAGAAAACCCCATGATAGGTTCACCTTAGGGTCACTATAAATCCGAAATGACTTGAAGGCACACAAGAAGTAGTAGCAAGGAGATGCAGGCTTTGATGGCTTTCATGGCCGGCATCCATAGTGTTTTGTGGGTTTTTCGGGTTATGTGGCCATGTTCTAGAAGAGTTTATTCCTGACGTTTCACTTACATCTGTGGCTTTGGCATCTTCAGAGAATGTGGGGTTCAGACCTATGTGAGGCTGCCATGATGGACCAAGTGAGCAAGAGGCACTCCGTCAAGGCGATCATGGTGAGAAAAGTCATGGAAGAAGAAGAGTTGGAAGGGGCCTTATGAATCACAAGTCCAACCAACCCCCTGCTTAGTAAAGGATTTCTAGCCAAAGCATCCCTATCTATCTACCTATCTATCTATCTACCTATCTATCTATCTATGTATCTATCTCAAAACAGTTATACCTTTATGGGACCAACCAAAATGCACAAAATACATGCTGCTATCTATCTATCTATCTATCTATCTATCTATCTATCTATCTATCATCTATCACAAAAGAGTTATACAACCAAAATGCACAAAATACATGTTGCAAGCTTTCAACGTGGCTCCACTATAGAGAATGGAGAAGTTAATTTTGGGGGATGACTGCTCCCAGATTTGCTCATCCGGCACTGGCACACTGTCTGAGAAAACTGGGGAATGGTAGTGACAACAAGTCATTTCCCCCCAGCTGTTGTCCTCTAACAGAGCTGCAGTTTCTGCTCCTTTTTGGCATGACTCTACAACCCTCCGGCCTTTTTATGGCTGCAACTGTCCGACAGTGACACCTAATGGCAAGCGGGCTCTAATCAAAAGCAATGGGCTGAACCTATTTGAGGAACCTCAGGAATCCCATTGGGGTAGAAAGGCAGGACACAAATCCTTGAAACCAATAAACAGACCTCTTCAGGGGTTCTACCATCAAAAACATGTCTAGAATGGGCATTTTAGCCCTATCTAGAGTAGACACATTCAGTCAATGGAACTTGACATTATTAAGTGTTGACTTACGGAGTTACCCTTTGGTCTATTCTAACTGGGACTCACAACTGGATTTAAACCAATGGCTTGTTTAACTCTTCTTTCTGCCTGTTTGTCCTTATTTTGCCAAAAATAAAAATAAAAATAGCCCAATTCTCATCTTGAATTAGGCGAAAGCGAAACATTCTTTTTAATCCCAGGGCAGCTATTTTTGAGCTATTGCAGCCCAGGGCTCTGAGTGCAGCAGTGCTTTGGTCATATTTTCCATTCATCATTTTTCTCCCTTGCCCTTCCTCCATTTACTCAACTTGGGACCCTTGGGATTCATCTACGCTTCCGGAGGTCAGCTTGAGGGGCGAAACCCTTTGGGCAACAGACACCCCAGTCTGACCTACCTCCAGCCCATGGTCATAATAAGGTTATGGTCCCTTTCTGTGGGTCTCCTTCCCTCCTTCCTTGTGTGCAAATGTGTTTCCAAACTCAGCAAGAGAACCAAAAGGTAGCAGGAGTGCTTGCCAAGAATCTTGAGGGCCTGACAGAGTCCCAAAGGCCTCTGGCCCATCTGAGAGAAGCATTTCCACATTGCAAGGCTGTCCACAACAAGCATGAACATCTCTGCCCTCAGTGGGATGCGTAACAGCAATATAGACAGAGGGAGGAGGGAAAGGATTGCCATGAGGTTGGTCAACAATCATTTAAAATTATTTCCTCCTCTTCTCCTCTTTGCATTTTTCCTTATCCTTCCTTCCTGGTCTTCTTCTCCTTCTCATGCTTCCTCCCCTTTTCCCTATTCCTCCTTGGTGCTGCTGCTCCTTCCTCTTTCTCTCCTCCTCTTTCCTTTCTTCCTCCTCCTGATGTTTTACCTATTCCTCTCCTGTTTTCTCCCTTCCTCTCCCTCCACTTCTTCCCCTCCTCTTCTTCCTCTTCTCTTTCCTCC
Organism: Sceloporus undulatus; assembly: GCF_019175285.1. Lineage (NCBI taxonomy): Eukaryota > Metazoa > Chordata > Lepidosauria > Squamata > Phrynosomatidae > Sceloporus > Sceloporus undulatus. The sequence continues at coordinate 49,642,520 of NC_056528.1, read as the reverse complement.
CCTTTCTCTTCTCCTTCCTCTTTATGTCCTCCTCCTTTTCTTCTCTTTCCATTTCTCCTTCTCCTTCATCTTCTCCTTCCTCTTTTCCTCTTCTCCCTCCACTTCTTCTCTTCCTCTTCTCTTCCGCTTCTTCTCTTCCTGTCCTCCTTCTCCTCCGCTTCTTCTCTTCCTGTCCTCCTTCACTTCCTGTCTTTTTCTTCCTCTCCCTCTGTGTAACCATGGACAATGTACCTGTGCATCAGGTGCCATACAAACCACGCACAATGTCTCTGCATGTACAACTCCACTTCCACAACCTTGGACTTAATGCAGACATTTCGCTTCAGATGCAAACCCTCCAGCCACTTCCGCAGGGGGACTTACACCTGGTGTAAGACACCAACGGGTCCCATGAATTGCACTTGACTCTCTCTCTTCTGCATGCAGAGCCTTGTGGAAAGACCCTGATGCATGCCAGCTTCAGAGAACATCTCCCTTCTCCTGCCTTCCTTTCCCAATGAGTCTGATGAGTGACATGATCATTCTATAAATCTGGCCCCTAGTAGTTCCTGATACCAAGTTTTCTATCTGTTTGGCAGAAAGGGCCTTGTGTGCAGCCATCATCCTTATCTCTAGCAGCCCTCTTGCCAAAGGGAACCTGGAGTTCTGTCGGTTTCTATACCAATCAACATTTGCCAAAAGTCCAGGAATCTCCATGCCATCCGCAACCCATTTGTTGCCATGGAAGTTATCACTCTGATCCTGACTGTAGGATTAGGATTTTGCTCAAGAGGAAAAGGAACAGAGTGAAACAGGCTGAAAGAACAACTCTGTTTCAGTCAAGGGGGGGGGGGGGGGAACCCCCCCCCCCCCCCGAATCACACCCATTTAGGAGACAAGGTTCAGCACTATTAAAGTCTGGAATGAAACCCAGGCTGAATTCACTTACATTTGTGAAGTCGAAGGCTTTCATGGCCGGCATCCATAATATTTTTGTGGGTTTGTGTGTATACACACAATTTCCCTTATGTACGCAATTGCACCTTTTTATTCATGGTGTAGTGTTCAACTTCATGGCATAAAACCCATTTTGTCATTCAGAGTTCTGTTTGTACAATGCAGTTGTACTTTTGGAGACGGTGCAGCCCACTTGCAAAACTCTCCTCCAGCCCATTTCAAATGGGCTGAGGGTCTTTCTACCCACTTTCTTCATTGCCCAGCTTTCACATATCAATGACGCAAAGCCAGGGAAAACCCTGACTTAGTATTCAAGGTGTGCCACTACACCATTTTGCATTTTAAAACATGGGAAACTATGCTGGGATGAAAAAGTCTAGCCCAGCAGAGGTCGCCCTCGGCTTTTCTGATCAGAAACAGACACAAATCCAATCTGATTTTCTCATGCAGCTCAATTATAGCGGAGGAAGAATGCAAAGCTATCCAAGTTTAATAAACCAAGAAGAGCAGCCCATTTTTTGCCTTAAATTTCTTCCTCTGGCTATACTTAGAGGCATCATTGTATAGGGATTTTATAACTGGACTATGGCTCTGGAGACCTGGGTTCGATTCCCAGCACAGCCATGCAAACCCATTGGGTGTCCATAGTCTTTTGTGGGTTTTTTGGGCCATTATAGGGTGTCCTTGGGCAAGTCACACTTTCTCAGCCTCAGAGGATGGCAATGGCAACCCCTCTCTGGCGATACCTGCCAAGAGAACCCTGTGATAGGTTTGCCTTACGGTTGCCCTAAGTCGGAAATGACTTGAAGGCACACCTCAGCCGAATGGTTGTTGTGTGATTGTTTTGTTCGCTTTTCTTTTGTTTCTGAAGTCGTATTTTATACTGTATATTTAGCTTGCCTTCTCCACTATTTGTAAGAGGGAGAATGTAGGGACAAGAAGAAGAAGAAGAAAAGGAAATGGAGGAGGGATGGTGGTGATGGGAAGAAGAAGAGGGAAGGGACAGGAAAGAGAAAGTGGACACAATCATAATGATAACTACAACAACATTAATATATTATCTGATCATATCTCACTGATCCCTAGATTCTTGGATAGGATCTGAGTCACTAATGATCCAAAACTCCAATCAATAGCATCCGGCTGACTGTGAACCTGGAACGACAATAGCAACAGTTACAGAAAATGTATGCTAACGTCATATTATCATAATCATAATATCCAATATGATATTAGCATTCAAATTTTGGATGCATTCCCTTGCTGCAAGGAACATGAAAGTAAGGAAAAGGTGCAAAATACAATTGCAATGTGATATGTAAAGTAAGGTGTCGTGAATCCTCTGTAGTATTCTTGTCTATAGCTGCTCTTTGGTGCCCACAGCACTCTGGTTTCCTGTGTTTAACTGGGAGAAGACATAATCCTTTGCTACCCAACATCTGTAGAAAGCATATACTGTAGTTAAAACATTCTTCAAAGGCTGCTCTGCAGAATGTGTTTACTCTTAACATTGGTGAAAGCCCTGGGGAAGAAGCAAAGGTAATTGTTTTGCGGTTTTGAAAGGTACCTCTAGGAGAAAAGAGGAATTTATGACTTGCCGTGTCAGTTGTGAAGGGCCTACAATAAAAGACATGGAAAGTTTTAGTCTTGGGAACAATGCTGCTTGGGAACGGCGCACCATTTCAATTATATTCATTTATTCAATACAAAAAAAGAGAGAGAGGAAAAAAGGGGTAAGTTTTTTCCTTCTACGAAACACAAACTGAAAGATGATCTAAATGAAGGATATATTTCATGTTTCAGAGCTTTTCCGCTGTTGGAATTTCATTAGCATTGGCTTTAGATTAATGGACCGGATGGCCCTTGTGGTCTCTTCCAACTCTACGATTCTATGAAATGAGCATTGAGTCTTAGCTGAAATCTTTGTTATTGCTAGTTATCTCTCCCCCTAATTATTTTTACCCAAATAGTTTTCCATGGCCGAGTGGGGATTCGAACTCTGGTCTCCAGTGTCATAGTTCAATGTTCGAAATTAGCAGAATGGACATTATTTTCTTACTCAGTGGATGTTTGGCAATGATCTGCTGGAGTTCGTTCAGGACCCTCTGCGGGATACCAAATCTGTGGATGCTCAAGTCCATTATTACAGTGGCATAATACAATGAAGTTGCCAGGGACGTAGCTAGGATTTTAGGAAGGGGGGGGGGTCCCCGACTAGTGCCACCATTATAATGGGGCTTGAGTGCGGCGGTGCAGCAGCACAACCATTCATTTTTCTAATGGAAGGGGGGGGGGTCCGGACCCCCAGATCCCCCCCCCCGGCTACATCCCTGAAGTTGTTACATAAAATGGAAAATCAAGGTTTTCTTTTTGGAATGTATATATTTTTGGATATTTTTGCTGTGAATAGTTGAATCAGTGGAAAAGAATCCGTGGCGCTGGAGGGCAGACTGTATACGAGGACTAAGCCCTACTGGTAATAGATCTGTATTAGATACTGTAATAGAGCCATTGAATCAATGGTTGAATGGTGAGTCAGTGGACAGATAAATCCCATTGATTCAATAGATTTAGCCACTTTGAGTCCCAATTATGGCAGAAAGGCTGGACACAAATTAATATAATGTAATGTAATATAAATATAAATCTAGTTGGGACTAAGAATAGGATGGAGGCCAGTAAGTACAGCCCCCATTGACAGCATATTGAAATGCCTGAAGACTGCAACCCCGTTGCACTTCCATTTCAGTGTAAATCTTGTCCCTCCAAGCAATTGCACAAACAGACAATTAGAGCCATCTGATTAATGAATTTCCCCTTCTCTTCTAAGGCTTTATCGCAGAAAGACTCGTTTTGCTTCCTTGCGTCTAGCCAGAGAAATCGCAACAGACTGCTTCTGCTTGTTTGGGGAGAGTGTACACATTTCTTTGTTCAAACGTTGGATACATACAAATTGAACCTTTCTTAAAATAGTCCTCCTGACACACCTGGATTACTCAGTGAAGGGCGTGGAGAAGAACGTGAAGGCTTTCAAAGAGAGGGCCAGCCATGCAGCCGCTGCGGGAGAAAGGCAGGATATTGTAACACCTGGAAATAGATAAAACAAATACAAATGGAGCTGCATTTACAGGGTTTACAGATTCACTTTGGATCTGGCTCTCTAGGGTCCAAAACACACTGCAGAAAGAATCCAGTTTGAGACCCCTTTAACTGCCCTGACTCAGTGCTAGGGAATTCTGGGAATTGTAGTTTAACGTGGCCCCAGAGCTGTCTGATAGAGTAGGCTCAATGTCTCACAAAACTACAGTTCCCAGGATCCCTAGCATTGAGCCAGGGCAGTTAAAGCGGTCTCAAACTGGATTCTTTCTGCAGTGTGTTTTGGACCACTGTTGTCTGTCTGTTACAACACAAAGAATCATCACAAAAGCATCGTATTGTATATTGGGCATTGTAGTAAGTAAGTAAGATCTGGCTCTTCATAACCTTGCATCCTCTTGTTGTTGTTCTCCCCGGGTTTCTCTCAGATTTGTTCTGCAGTTAATTATACAGTGCTAGTTTACTACAATTAACATATAAATTTCCCCAGAGAGTAAGGCATGCACATCTGTGGGCATCACACACGCAACATGCACAATGTCCCTTGACGTGATCTAAAGGGAAATAACATACTAAAGGAAACATAACAGGTCCAAAACACACTGCAGAAATGACCCATCTTGACACCGCTTTAACTGCCCTGGGTCAGTACTAGGGAATCCTGGGAATTGTAGTTTGTTGTGGTACCAGAGCTCTCCGACAGAGAATGGCTCACAAAACTACAGTTCCCAGGATTTGCTAACACTGAGCCAGGCAGTTAAAGCAATCTCAAACTGGATTATTTCTGCAATGCGTTTCAGACCAGTGTTCAATCCATTTTCTAAATCGTTCTTATGTGTGGCAGCTAAGGCTCAGTTCCAAAGTAGGTGGCTCTCTATCGCATAAAAGGGAGGATGAGTCAAGAATCAGAATTGGCACGGCTGTAAAATCTATTCAATAAAAGTAGGAATATATGAACAAGAAGATCTATTAAAAGTTTTTGTAATGATACGGTGCAACAAATGAACAGCGCAGCCACTAAAAGAGCAGCTTGTACTGTACTTGGAAAAAGGATTTTCTTAACGCGCTCACACACGCTCCGGGATTAACTCTCTCCAACCGACGACATTTTATAATAAATGGAGAATCGCCTACTTGCTTGTACAGTAGCTGCATTTTCATCGTGAATGTGGACTTTGGAGGCAAACATCGACTAGAGTAGGGCTAAATCACCAAACTTATGTACTGTTTTACCAAGTTCCCATTGAATTAAATGGCCCTACTCTGTTTGGAAGAAGCAACCGCATTTAGGCTGCTGACTCCAAAGCTAGAGCAACGATAGAGTAAGTTTTCATTAACAAGATCATTAGGTGGCAGTCAGTGTTGTCAAAGGGAGTAACCTAATGAAGAAACGGGTACATTATTAATTGTTATATTATCACGCTTTTAGTTCGCCATCAAAGAGGGATATGGACCGTTTTCCTACTGAGACAATGTCATTTATCCCTGTTTTGGAGGCAGCCGGTTTGAAATGTGCTAATCTCCAAATGGGAGAAAGGTAGTACATTAAGCAAACAAACACAGTCAGCCTTCTACATTTGTGGCTTTGATTATTCATGGATTTGAGTAATGTGTTCTTCCTAGGAATCTTTGGGTCCTTCAGTATGACTCTATGGTCAACTTGCACTGGAAGTTGACCATAGAGTTGCACTGAAGTACCTAGAGATTCCTAGAAAGAACACTTCTCTGGGCATTTGTAGGTCCTCCAGCACAACTCTATGATCAGCTGCTGGCAGATGTTGACCATAGAGGTGTACTGGAGGACCTGGATATTCCTAGAGAGGACACTTCTCTTGGCATTTGTAGGTCTTCCAACACAATTCTGTGGTCCATGTCAACCAAAAGTTAAAACAGAGTCATACTGGTGGACCTAGAGATTCCTAGAAAGAACACTTCTCTAGGCATTTGTAGGTCCCTCCAGCACGATTCCATGGTCCTCATCCACTGGATATTGACCACAGAATTGCGCTGGAGGACCTAGAGATTCCTAGAGAGGTGTTCTCTGAGCTAAAAAAATTACTGTTTTTTTTTATTTATGTTTCTTCCACTTTTCTTCCACTTTCACGGGTGGCTTTTCATTCCTAACCCCAGCGAATGTGGAGGGACCACTGGGATCAAATGCTTGGTGGGAGGAAAGCCGGTCGTTGGGAAAACAGATCCCAAATCCCAGCTACAAAAGAGAACGGACTGGTGTTAGGTAATGCGACCCTCTGGCGATATTGCTAGACTCAGCAGTGGTTCCCAACCTTTGGTTCTCCAGATGATTTGGACTTCAGCTCCCATCATTCCTGAATGCTGACCAAGTGGCTGGGGCTTCTGGGAGCTGAAGCCCAAAACAAATGGAAGTCCAAAGGTTGGGAATCACTGTAGCTAGAATTTAATGAGATAATTGGCCTATCAGATGCCAAATGCCTTCAGCGACCAAAGTTCTTGGAGGAACAAGTGTGCCAACGACAGAAGAATGACGCAGGGATCCAAAACGCAACTTTACAAATGGGAAGCGATTGGCCCAAAGCAGGTTGAAAGCGGCACTGAATTGATCTTCATAGATTTCCACACCAGACCAGCTTGTTGTGTGTCTTTCATGTCAAATTCAAATGCATTCCCATTACTGAGCCAGAATACTCACTTGGCTTAAACTGTTTTTGCAGTTGGTGCTTGCAACCAGTTTTGCATCTTCACAACTTCTGCCAACAATTAATTTCGCTAGAGCAGGACAGAACAGATCAAGCGTCAATCAAACGTATGCATTATCCAATATAGGTTTTGCATTCACATTTTACGTTCTCAAGCAAAACCTTGCTCAAAGTCCAGCGTTATGTAAGGTGCAATTAACTAATTAATTAATTCTGTTCTCTCTTCCATTAAGACCGCTTTAACTGCCCTGTTTCAGTGCTAGGGAAGCCTGGGAATTGTAGTTTGTTGTGGCCCCAGAGCTCTCTCTTGACAGTGAAGGCTCAATGTCTCAACCAAACTACACTTCCCAGAATTCCCTAGCATTGAGCCAGGGCAGTTAAAGTGATCCCAAACTAGATTATTTCTGCAGTGTGGAGGAGATGCTAAAAGCACGCATTAATACTTCTATGAATGTTTTTAGCTTTTATTCGGTCATGTCCTACATTTCCCTACAGTGCCTCGTCTTCCTTTGCATGTGAATTAGTGTGAATTAGTGGAGACCTGAGTTATGATGAGTGAATGGTACCCAATAATTATTATTTTGGGGGTCATTTTTAGGTCCTTCAACACAATTCAGTGGTGAACTTCTGCCGGATATTGACCATAGAGTTGCACTGGAGGACCTAGAAATTCCTAGAGAGAACACTTCTCTGGACACTTTTAGGTCCTTCAACAAAATTCTGTGGTGAATTTCTGCTGGATATTGACCATAGAGTTGCACTAGAGATGCCTAGGGAAAATTAATTTTTATTTTCTTTGAGTGTTGTTGAACTCAGCTTGCAGCCATTGACAGGAAAGCTGAGGAGGAAAGTGGAAGGAGGAGGAGGGAGAAATAAACAAAGAAACAGACGTTTTGAAAGAAGCTGAGGAAACAGGAGGGCAGAGGAGTAACAAGAAAGAAAGAAAGAAAGAAAGAATAAATAAATAAAGGAAGGAAGGAAGAGAAGGAGGAGGTGGTTGTTGTAAGCGAGGCACCTGGGCCTCCCCTTCAGGGCTGCGGCCTCCTCCTAATTTACCTCAGCGCCTCTTTTTTACCTCAGCACCTCCTTTTTTTACCTTAGCACCTCCTTTTTTAACTTCAGCAACTCCTATTTTACCTCAGCGCCTCCCTCTTCCTCCCTCATGTCGGCCGGTTTCGGCTTTCTTTTCCTTCCCCCGCCCGGAAACTCTCCCTTCGACGACGACCGAGGCGCCACGTTGCCTCAGCCGGGCGAAGGAAGGATGGAAGGAGGAAAAGAGAAGGAGATGAGGCGAAAAAGACGAGGCTCCTGTGAGGAGGGGAGATAAGGGCTGAGGCGGTTCCCGCGCTTCCCCCCCCCCTCCTTATTCGCCTCAGCGACGAGGCGCCCCTCCCCCACCCCCCTCAGGTGAGTGACTTCGCCATTATTCCTCCGCACTTTTTCCTCAGAGTTTTAATTTATTCGGAGTTGTGAGGGAATATTCCGGTTTGAGACCGCTTTGGCCGCCCTGGTTCAGAGCTAGGAATCCTGGGAATTGTAGTTTTATCGTGGCAACTTCGCTTTCTTTCTAGAGGAGGTTTAAATGTCTTGACAAAACTATAATTCCCAAGAATTCCTTAGCATTGAGCCAGGAAAGTTAAAGCAGCCTCAGACTGTGACAGAGAAGGCTATTTATTTATTTATTATAAACAATAAATATTTATAAATAAATAATAATAAAACTGAAATTGTATTTTTTTAATTTTTATCCTGCCTTTCCACCCAAGGAGGCTCAAAATATATACATTTATATATATAGACACATTAAAAACAACACTTTAAAAAACAAAATAGTCCAGTTAAAACAGTAAAGAGTGTATATATATATATATACACACACACACACACACACACACACATATAAATACATTAAAGCAACACTTTAAAAACAACTAAAATAGTCCAATAAAAACAGTAAAAAGTTTATATAGATAGATATAGATATATATAAACACACACATATAAACACAAACATATATATGTATAACGTGTGTGTGTGTGTATACACACACCTAAAACCATAGTGTTGGAAGATATCCCCAAGGGCCATCCAGGCCACCTCCTATGCTGCCATGCAGGAACTCTCAATCAAAGCATCCCCATTGACAGATGGCCGTCCAGCCTTTGCTTAAAGACGACCTCCAAAGAAGGAGACTCGGTTGCTCTCTGAGGGAGAGCCTTCCTCTGTCAAACAGCTCTTACTGTCAGGAATTTCTTCCTAATATTTAGGAGGAATCTCTTTTCCTGGAGCTTGCATCCATTGCTCCATTGTCTCCTATTCTCCGGAGCAGCAGAAAACAAGCTTGCTAGTGCCATGCAGGAACTCTCAATCAAAGCATCCCCATTGACAGATGGCCGTCCAGCCTCTGCTTAAAGACCTCCAAGGAAGGAGACTCCGCCACAATCTGAAGGAGTTAGTTCCACAGTCAAACAGCCCTTACTCTCAGGAAGTTCTTCCTAATGTTGGGCTGGAATCTCTTTTCCTGGAGCTTGCATGCATTTCTCCATTAAGTCCTATTCTCTGGAGCAGCAGAAAACAAGCTTGCTCCCTCCTCAATATGGCATCCCTTCAAATATTTAAACAGGGCTCTCATATCACCTCTTAACCGTCTCTTCTCCAGGCAAAACGTACTCAGACCCCTATTTCTTTCCTCATAGGGCTCCATGGTTTCCAGACCCTTCACCATTTTAGTTGCCCTCCTTTGGACACTTGGCTCCAGCTTCTCAACATCCCCTTTGAATTGTTTTGCCCAGAACTGGACACAGCATTATTCCAGATGAGGCCTGACCAAAGCAGGATAGACTTGGCACTATTAGAGTGGCAAGTATTCTCCAAAGGTTTCCTATGGGCATGTATTAGTTCCTTTATAGGCAAATACTTATTGATGTAGTATCATTTCCTTTACTGTGTGCTGAGTTTGTTCCCTATTATTTAGAGGCTGATACAGTTGGGAAGCTGCTACGGGTTGCAACAAATTGTGATGGTGATGAGGATGATTATTGTATTCATATACATGATGCTTGACAACAGAATAAAACACAACTACTTCAGTATAAAATACTGAAATGTCTAAAAAACCTACATTTTTCTCAGAATTCAGCAGCAGTTAAAGTGGCGTCAAACTGGATTGTTTCTGCAGCGCAGAGGCGGCCATAGCCCCAACACTGAAGTTACTATGCCAAAGCGAACTCAATATAAGAGTAGTTTCTGTTCTTACTTATTTATTGAGATGTATTCCAGCCCCGTCTTTTAAGGCAAGCCCTCACAAGCACAACAGAAAGCAGACAAACACACTGAGGTGTACCAAAAGTAATACCGAGATTATTGCTTACTCAGTAGTACCTGTTTTATGGCTGGAGAGGTACTTGCCTTAGGCTACTATCCTACGCATACTTAGTTTGGAATATTTATGTCTCATCGACTTCAGCGCAATTTACTTGTTGTGGGTTGGCACTGTTTACTCTAGAAGCGGGAGAGAGTTGTGTTTTTATGACTTCAGTAGCACTAAAAGGGTCTCCTTGGTACAGTTGCTTCTCTACATTGGCTTTGATTAATACGTTCTCTCTAGGAATCTCTAGGTCCTCCAGCGCAACTTTGCTGGACGTTGGCCATAGAGTCGCGCTGGGAGAAATTCCTCAGGAGAAAACCTCTCTAGGCATTTGTAGGTTCTCCAGTTCAATTCGATGGTCAACACAATTCTAGGTCCTTCTATGATGAACTTCTGCTGGATGTTGACCATAGAGTTGCACAGGAGGACCTAGAGATGCCTAAGAAGCACATTTCTTGGTCCTTCAACACAATTCTGTGGTGAAACTTTGCTGGAAATTGACCATAGAGTTGCGCTGGAGGACCTAGAGATGCCAAAGGAGCACACTTCCCTAGACATTTTTAGGTCTTTCAACACAATTCAGTGGTGAACATCTCCTGGATGTTGACCATAGAGTTGTTCTGGAGGACCTAGAAATTCCTAGAGAGGTTTAAAAAAATGAAAGTTTGGTTTTTATTTGCTTCCCCCCCACTTTTAGGGCCCACTATATATAACTGTGCACAATGTACTGGGATTTATTCTCTAACCTGTTTTAAAATCCCTCAGTCTTTGTGGAGGTGTTTGGTGTGAATGCTTTTAAGAGGAGGAGAGTTGTTTCCGAAAAGGCAGAGATCGTGGCTTCCAGGTGCGAACTTACTGGGATTTCGTTATCCCTGGCGGTTTTATCGCTTCCCTTCCCCTTTTTATAACCTATCAGTAAAACCTGGTTGCAAAAAGCAAGCAGGTCATAAACATGTGTGTCTGAATCACATGGTGCTTCAGAGCTGCCCTTTCTACAGGTCTGAGTCTGGACTCTGGCCTTTTGGTTAGGTAATCTCTGTTTGCCTTCTTTGCTTTGGCCAAACACCTTGAAAAATCAGGGCTTTCAGGTCTGGAGGAAACCTGCCTTCAGCTAAGCATCCACTTTCTCAGCCTTGGCTTTCTTTCCAATGAGCAGCTGCCCCTCTTTGTAAGGGGTTTTTAAACAGCATCCTGGGCTTTAAGGAGAGACTCCTGGGAGAAAACGGATAAAGAACAGAGAGAAAAATGCAGGAGAAATGTTTAGAGGAGGAAGAGCAAGTGCTTTTCTGATGCTGTTTGCAGAAGGTGGAGTTATGAGGTCCGTCCAAACTCTGCATTGTCACACGCTGCGCATGGCATTTTGGCTTCCTTTCTGAACAGATGCTTCTGGTGGTGACTGAGAAGGAGTTCGTTTTAGTATTTTTGTTGCCGTTGTTGTGCGCATTCACGTCGTTTCCAACCTATGAGTTTGCTGTTGCCGTCCTCTGAGGCTGAGAGAGTGTGACTTGCTCAGGGTCACCCAGTGGGTTTATAAGGCTGAGCCGGGATTTGAACCCTGGTCTCAAGAGCCATACTCCAATGACTCTGGTCTTCAGAGCCATAGTCCAAACCACTGGCTCTGTTTCAGAATGGTCCAAAACACACTGCAGAAATAATCCAGTTTGAGACTGCTTTAACTGGCCAGGCTCGGTGCTAGGGAATCCTGGGAATTGTAGTTTAGTGTAACACCAGAGTTGCCTGACAGAGAAGTCTAAATGTGTCATCAAACTACAGTCCCCCAAATTCCCTACCATTGAACCAGTCTCAGACTGGATTGTTTCTGCAGTGGGTTTTGGACCTATATTTAGCATATTATTCTAGCATTGTAGCTTTTAATAGTATTGTCTTTTATCATCCATTTTTGATTGTATATGATGGTATTATAATAATAATAACAACAACAATGTTTATAATGGCCTTTCCACAAAACTGTTGTGCCATAATTGTGTGTTGTGTGTTGTGTGTGTGATAGTGATGAGGAATCCACAGTGCAAATAATGGCTTTGCTGTTTCAATAAGTTCTTTGTCCAAAATCGCTAGCTTTATGGAGCCAATTGCTGGGTAGACCCTTGACTTTGACTCTCGTCTTGAGGCAATAAAACAGTAATGTGTTGTTGTTGTTGTTTTTACTGGAAAGGATCATTGAGGAAGATACTGTAATTAAAGAAAGGCTCCTCTAGATACTGTCATAGTACTGTATAAATAAAATTGGAGACGATGTGGGCAGGACTGGAGAGAGGTACATAATTTTATGTCATCCCTGGGGAATTGTTGCCCTGATCATCACAAAGACAACCTTATACTTGCTATCAACAGCGTCTTTATTGAAATGTCAGAGCCCTGCGGAGATCATCTTAAGGGGCAGCTTCTGGGAAAAAGGAATTGAATGCCAACATATTGTTCTATATAACACAGGAGACTAATAGCAGGAGAACAATAGTGGTATACATTATTATATATACTGGATTCTTTCTGCAGTGTGTTTTGGACCCAACAGAGAAAGAAATGTCTAGCCAATGGGCACAAATGTGGGTACTAATGGCTGGCACATAGAGACAGGGGCAGTGTTTCTGTGTTTGTCTAAAGTGTTGACTGGAAGGATGCATTTTCCCCAGCTTTGACTGCTCTGAGAAAAGAAATCCATTAACATCCATTTTTAATCCCTGTTACTGTCTATGACTGTGTCTTATGGGGAAGATGTTTGATACTATTGGACTGGGGGAAATGGCTTTAGCCTCACAGAAGTAGCTACATCATTCATTTAGCCTTGTTATTTTTAAAAAGCATTTGCTTCCTCCTCGTTGTTGTTAACTGCCGTCAAGTTGGCTTTGACCCAGTGAATGAGATACTTCCAAGTCATAGAACCAGAGAGTTGGAAGAGACCTCAAGGGCCCTGATCCAGTCCAGCCGCCTTCTCAACCAAAGCATCCCCAATGGCAGATGGCCATCCAGCCTCTGTTTAAAGACCTCCAAAGGAGACTCTACTACAGTATACTCTAAGGTAGCATCTTCTGCCATTGAACTGTTCTTAAGAAGTTCCTCCTAATGTTGATCTGGAGTCTCTTTTCCTGTACAGTACTTTGCATCCATCACTCTGGATCCTATTCTCTGGAGCTGCAGAAAACAAGTTTGCTCCATCCTCAATGGGACATCCCTTCAAATATTTAAACATGGCTGTCATGTCACTCCTTAACCTTTGCTTCTCCAGGTTAAACATACCCAGCTCCCTAAGTCACTCTTAAGTCACTTCTTAACCTTTTCTTCTTCAGGCTAAACATACTCGGCTCCCTAAGTCGCTCCTCAGAAGATATGGTTTCCAGGTTTCATCAACAGCCTTTCAAATTCAGTAGACACCTCAAATCCCACGATAAGAGTCCCTGCCATTTTACTTCTGATCCCGTTATCTTTAGGCCCCAAACAAGCAACGCTAAGTGAACAATGCTTCTTTATCATATGATGTTCCATTTAGAGCGTTTTGATTTGAATCCTGGCAGCTCATTGAGAGAAAGATTGGAGAGCGCCTCTTCTGCAAAGAGAATTCATAAAGCCCAAAACCATTGTATGATAGAGGAACCACCACCTTCTTCTTCTGGGTGCAGCCCAATACTCCTTTAAAATCAAATTAGAAAGTTCTGTTTCTTATCATTGTTCTCTTCCTGGCATGAATTGCCTACTACTACTGGCATCTTATGCTAATGACTGTCTGGCTGGATTTTCTCATTAACATTTTTAAGTTATATTAGATAAGACGCATTCCTTGCCATGCTGTCTTGAGGAATGGCTGGATGCGATATGTAAAAGGGGAGTGCGCCTCTTCTCTGGCTGTTTTGGCTAGACATCTGATTAACATTTCCAAATTCTGTTAGATAAGGAGCATTTCATGCCAGGTAGTTTTCAGGAATGACTAAATAGGATTGGTAGCAAAAGGTGCATAGCTGTGATGATACTCTATAGACAGTTTGCCAATCCTGGTGGAAATGCATGTCTGAGGCTGCTAGAATAGTTGCATCTAGCATGATTAGACTGGCATTAAAGGACCGGCTAGAAATATGTCTGTAGGCACTATACTTTACTAAAGCTCCTTAAGATGGAGTAATTACTTAGCATTATCTCTTAAAAGTAAGTAAAGTGGAATTTCCTGATAAATACATAGACTGATACGTGTTTTTTTGAAGTGGGCTTTTCAAAGAAGTTAGGTAGTTGGTAGACATATAGTCTCCTCAGCACTCCTCCGGATGCTTGGAAAGTGATGGTTTTGTTGGTGCAATGGTCTTTTAAATAAATCATGGGCCTTAACTCTTTTGTTTGTGCTTTGGATTTGGGATTTTAATAGCCGGAGACATGATTTATTGACTATCCTGAAATATGCACTCTTGAGAGCTTTCTTCTATGGAGTTTCAAGGATCAGTACTTACATGATCTATCAAAACAACCTTCTGGTTCAAAGTAGATTTAAGACAGTGTGCTGTTGTCAAGAAAGTACTGTTTAGTTGTAAAGGGAGAAAGTACTGTTCCATTGTACTGTTGGAAAGGAAGATCAAGGAAGAAAGTGCAAAGGCAGGCTTACGGTTGAACATAAAGACAGCAAAGATAATGATCAAGGAGAATTTACACAGATTCAGTGAGGAAACAGAAATAGTAAAAGAGTTCTCCTGCCTTGGATCTAACATTGATCGGAGCAGTCAAGAAATCAGAAGAAGACTAAGCATCAAGGTTAGGATCGTACAAGCCGTTGTATTCCTTATGAGCATGTATGGATGTGAGAGCTGGGTAGTGAAGAAAGCGGATAGGAAGAACATCAACTCATTGGAGATGCGGTGCTGGAGATGCCCATGGACAGCCAAGAAGTCAAACAAAGGGGCGCTAGAACACATCAAACTAGAAATCTCTCTGGAAGCCAAGATAACTAGACTGAGGCTGTTGTACTTCGGCCGCATCATGAAGAGGCAAACCTCATAGGAGAAAACAGTAATGGAAAGAAAGGTGGAGGGGAGCAGAAAGAGGTGAAGGCTGCATGCTAGATGAATGTACTCTATAAAAGAGGTCATGCGTTTACATTTGCCAGAACTGAACAGAGTAGTGGAGGACAGGGAATCTTGGAGATGTCTCATCTACAGGGTCGCCATGGGTCAAGATCCATTTGAGAGTGGATAACAACAACAACTGTTGGAAAGTGTGTTACGGTGTGACACATGAAGCTGGGGCTCGATCCATCAGGGAGTCAAGCACATGTAAAGAAGGAAGCACCTCTGAAGAAATCTTGCCAAGAAAACCCCATGACAGGTTTGATTTAGGTTGCCATAAGTTGGGAACGACTTGAAGCCACACAACAACTCTTGTGAAGTGCATTACAACGTGAGACATGAAGCTGGGACTTGATCCATCAGGGAGTCAAACACATGTAAGGAAGGAAGCCTGCTAGCCCCTCAGCTCTGCTCTCTCTGGCAAAGGAGCAACAGTCTGAAAAGGTCGAATCCAAAAGAATTCAAAGGCATGGCAGCGTTAGTCTGGAAAATCAGTATGCAAAAGGATCTTGTAGCCTCTTTGGGACTAACAGAAAGGAAGAAGCTGGTAGCATGAACTTTCATAGACTTGAGTTTACTTCTTCCTCAGATGCGCATTTGGAGTGGAGAATCCCAAGGCAGACTTGCATAAGCCATTTGTGTGTGAGACTGTCCATTCACATTCAAAACCTTGTGGGTATAAAGATGCAGTGACAAGTTGCGCCAGGAGCAACTTCTGTCTGAAGCCTCAAAAAGTGGCTGCCAGTCAACATAATCAAAGCTGAGGGTAGACAAGTACTTAGATTTGGTACAAGGCCACTTTCTTTTAATTGCTGTCGCTTTGGCCGCACATATTCAGGGTGGATTTTTATACTCTTCCTCCCACACTATGCCAGGTAAACACAAGTTGCGCTACTTTAGTTTCTTCACTTGACCTCTTACTAAACTTGTGCCATGACTGCATTCCTGTGTAGCCTGACTCACAAAATACCAGTTGCTTAGATCTTTAGGGCAGATAGGTTTGGAGTGGTTGTGCAGGAATTTATTGGCTTTAGTAACTGGGAAGGAGCAGGTTTACAACAACTTTAATGTCAAGGCTCAGTTATGCCAGTTGTTGGGATAAGTAGCTAATGTAAAACAGAAGTATTGACCAGGTTATTCTTCTGACCGTTTGTCAGAAGATTACATGACTGTGTTGACATGGGTTTGTACCTGTCTAATAAGAAAATATGGACTCTGAAAACCTTTTCCTTCATCAATTTGGGACTGAATCATATTTGCCATCTCTTAACACACAGAACAGCGTCATCCTAGTGAATAATAGTTTTCTAGTTTCTGTCTTACTTGGTACATTATTTCAGTCTTTTGTGATCATTCAGAATGGTCATGAAAATCTGTTTCACAATGGTTTCTGCAAGCATTGTTGAGCAACAACAAGAGGGTCACTCACTTTCAAGTGCCTTGTGTCGTTTCAGTAATGCTCACAACAGCCTTTTGAGGGGGCTCCCTAGCTTTCCTAAAACGCCAAGGCAGAAATTGACCAACCTGATAAGCAGGGGAAGAACCCATTGGCAATCCAGATTCAATTCTTAGACTGAATAGTCAATTCAGCACTTGACTATTACTACTATTAGTATGCGGAGCCAGAAGCAGTTCAGGGTTTTGCAGATCAGTGTCAGCAAACTGTTAAGTAGTACAGCTGCAAAAACGACAGACCTATGCTTCCTATGGCTAGGTGCAGACCGAAGGCTGACAGCCACATCCTGAACCAACTCAGGTTTATAACAGTCATCAAGATCAGCTTTACGTTTATAGCTCTCTACGTATGCTAGGTTGCTATTACTATTAATTCCAACATCTCAGCATTATTACCAGGCTTCTCATGATGGAATTAGTGATATACATTGTGTTACGTGGCAAGCAGCTGAATGTGTGCGGTGCTTGTATAGCCAAGGATGAGAAGGAATACTCATTTGTAATTGACTGATACTTCCTGTTAGTCTACCATTTCTTGCTGGTTTTCCTCTGCCTAATTTAAATAACTTTTCTTTGCATAGCATAGTTCAGAAGAAAGCACCAGATGGATAGACTCAACTAGGGAGGCTACAAGCGGGAATCTACAAGCCTTAAGCAGAGCAGTGGAGGATAAGGAGTCTTGGAGATGTCTCATCCATAGGGTCCACCCGAAGGCAGCTAACAAACAACAACAAAGGTTAAAGTGGTGTCTGCTGCATCCTTTCCCTTCTATTAACGCTTCAAAGGAAAGCCCCCCCCCCAAGTCTCCGTCAGATCATGCTTTCATTGCTTCAGTACCAACACTACAGACCTCTCTGCTTTCAGTTTTAATCACCTTGGCATTTCACCAATGTTGGGGGACCTGCTCAAGAAACAGCAGGCGCCGCACAAGGGTACTGACTGTCAAGCCATGGCATCACAGTTTCCGTCAGAGACATTTTGCCCTGCCACAGGCAAGTGAGCCAGAGAAACAAGGGTTGGCTTTTCTGGAGAATTCAGGAGCTTTTTTTTGATCCTTGGTCCTTTCAGTTCAGCCCTATTTTTTGGAAAGTTCGTTGCACCTGGGTTGTCGGTTTTTCCTTGTCACTCGCTGCCAGGAATTTCTGGTGTGTAGCCCTGAATGTGTAGGCGAGGCCCCGTCGTTGTTTAGACATGACACACCACATACAGGTCTCTTTTTGTAATGTCTTTCCAGCGCAGTGTTGAAATTGGGCCCTGCTATGCTTTAAAAGGATGCCACAATATGAGAAGCCTATTGATTGTTTCAGTTTCTCTGGGTGTGTATAAGTATACATCCAAAATAGTCTCACTCTAGTTTTTCCTCTTGGTAAAGATGGCTTTCCCCATCCTCAGAATGCATTTGAGAAGTACATTGGAATGAAGTGTCAATGACTTCTCTGACTCCCTTCCTTATCTTTTAAGCAGCATGGCAGTTCTTTAAAATCTACAACCTGCATTTTATTTGATTGAAATATTGTTGTGTACCTTCAAGTCGTTTCTGACTTATGGCGACCCTAAGGCAAATCTATCATGGGGTTTTCTTGGCAAGGTTTGTTCAGAGGCGGTTTGCCATTACCTTGTAATTTGAAATAGACACTTTCCAAATTTTGCACTTAATGGCAAACTAGAGATCCATGGGAACATTGGCTTTTCATGGATGAGCTGAATCTTGGTTCATGCTCCTTGGTCTTTTCTACTGGATGCGGGAATGGCTAAAGGAGGATTTTTAAAATCATTTAATCTCACCGGGTGCAACTGCCGCTCTCCCAACAAACCAAAGAGGGAAATCATTGTGTTAGATTTTAGCTATTATAAACTGAAAATGAGTTGACTCTTCCTTTCTGAACTCAGCTGCTGTGAATATAAATGGACTGGTTAGTCATTGGATATTTTTATTGGGTATTGATTTGCATGTTTTGCAAGGCTGGTTGATAGTGAAACGAATAAGAAAAACAGAGGAGAATCAGACTTGGCCGTTCAGTCTTTGGGAAGATGTTGATTCTGTTATGGATGCTCATCTTCCCCCGGGGTTTTCTGGTTCCGTATGAGACGCTGGGGCTTCTTGCACCTGAGCTAGGCCTAATGCCTTTGTCAATATGTTTGCCACGTCAGTTGTGAAAAGCTGCGTGTAAAAATGGACCAATGGCCTTCTTATTGCCTTAATATTCCCATCAACTGGCCAACCCTTACCCTTGGCTTATCATTTCTTTCTACACACATCAACTGCAAAAGGGATACTCCCCTCTTTTGTTTGCTGCGCAGGGAAGTGGAATATTGCCCATGTCATCTCCTATAACAATGTTCACACGTTGGGATTGTGTTACTTATGTAAATACACGCCTCTGTTTTGTCATTGGCATAATTGAGGCATTAATGATGTGTAAATCCAAGTCGTCTAAGAATTGTACTCGAGTATTTAATGAAGTTTCAGCAGGTAAACATTCATGAAAGATCTTTCACTAACACATTTAACTTAAATTAAAGAAAGCATAGGTCAGCTCTTCTAATACGCCATTAAAAGAGTTGGTCTGTTTTGGCCTTGTTCCTAAAAGCCCATATTCAGGGGCAGCTGTGGCATCCAAAATCCACAAAACAGCGACACCTTTATTATTACCTAAACATTTCTTTTAGAAGTAAAAGGAAATGAGATGGTTATATGTTTTCCCACTAAAACGATGGTGCTCCTCCGCTTGCACCCCAAGATCCATGAGATTTCCGTTATATTTATTACTTTACTCCACTCATTTCCTTAGTATATGTTTATTTTTAACAATTAAATTAAATGGAGAATGGGTTGAAAATACTTGTTGTCTCTGTATTTGGCCTAGTACTGAAGTTATTAGCGCTCTGTAATGCCCCAGATGTGTCCCTATGGGGAGAATAGGTATGATTCAGCAAAGGATGAGAGTGCTGTAATTTGACATGATTGGAACAAGAGCAGACGGCTTGCTAGTGCTGCCATGAATAATGTTCAATTAGCTGGATTATACGGCGTAAGAGGTGTCTTGTTGCCTTCTTGCAAGTTGAAACAAAATGCATACAGTTGCTCTCTACTAGGAGTTGTTAAGCAATGGAAGTGATTTCAGCCAGCTATTGAAGAGGGAAAGGCTTTATGTCAGCACATGATACTTTGGGGGCAGCTGCTGGAACATTGATTAAACCTGAAGGGAGATAAAGTAATTCATTGCAGGGGGGCACTTTTGAAATGTCTCCAAATGCCCAATAGCAAAATTACATTGGAGAGGGCATCTACTTTATATACTCATGTATAGGTCTAGAAACTATAGTCAAAAAATTGACCCCAAAAGCCTGGGTCGAACTACCCATAGGTCAGTGTAAGTACTGTACTTTGACTCCTATTGAAAAAGGAACCATCCTCTTCTTTGGACAGAGTGGCAAAAGGTGAAAGCATAGTCCATCCCAGGAACATCTAAGAGACCATGACCTCCCTCTATTTTCTTTGCTGCGGTACCACTTCTGACCTTTTTGAATTCCTTTACATCCTTTGTTTAGTGCAGCTAAATTTTACCCCCGACTTATCCATGGATCGTATCAAAATCCATATATCTGGCCCCAGAATCTGTCCTTGACTTATACATGAGGTCAACTTATAGTCAAGTATATGCGGTAAATGAAAAGGCTGCTCTGAACTGTTTTGGACCAATCACAATGTTTCTGTCTGCCATTTTGTCCCCTGCCAGAGCTCACTGGTGTTGGGAGCATCCATTGACATTGGGGAAATGGCTCTTCAGGCGAAAGTTCGTTGGGGATCTCTTCACATTTGAAATGTCCTTATAAAACCGTTGAAAAATTACTTGTCAAGCTGGCCTGATGCATGGCACGCTTTCCATAGATCCTGTCTTGTTTTACGCTAAAAATGTATGAATAGCCTTCCTATCTGCTTTTGGCATCACAGTGTAGGATGGAGATGCAGTCAGGTCAGAGTAGTTGCAAAATATGTTTCTTCACTAACAGTTTGTGTTGACTTATTGCCAAGCACGCTTCATGTTTCTGTATTGTTGACAGGTTCAGAAGTAAAGATGATTTAGAGGGAATAAAAGCTGGCCGTATTGTGCTTCATCAGTGCGCTGTAGGGACTTATAATGCATCTTAGTATGTATCTCACACAAGTAAGGGTTGTGTGAGGCTGTCTGGTCTGCTGGCTGTCGCTGCAGAGGTTCCTGGAAACTTGGTGGCAAACAGCCGTGTTTTTTGGACTGGATTAAGGCCCCTTTGGGCTGGGATTAATCCAGGACTGCCAAATCAATGGCCAGACTGGTCAGTACTGGCCTGCATCATCTGGACAAGACGACACAAGGCCAGAGGAACATGGGCTTTTTGGACCGTCCATACAGGCCCTTTGGGTTGTGTGGAGCTTGCCATTAGAGATGCCCGGCCCCTGCCTGAAATGGGACAGTGGCTCCCATTGAGTAAACCTTTTCATAATTCGGCATACACAGAATTTCTGCTTTCTGGCTGTGGCTGATGATACAGCAGGCTAGTTCAAGCTTGCCATCTTTAGAAGATCTCTTCCCCTCATGCAGACAGGTGTGGATTCCCCTTTCATCACTAAGGTCAGGTCTGGGTTTCCAACCGTCTCCAGCAGCTTCCTTTTGCATTTTGGAAAGCAAAATACTAGGAGGTACGTTCAGCCCTTTCTTGGATACTAGAAATTTGACAGCTCTGCGGTTATGCTCTAAATAGCCTTGATATGCTAGAATTATAGATCTGATACTTGAGCAGCAATTCGAGGGCTGATCCAAAAACAGCAATAATTGAAGACCTTTGGGTTTATTTAAAGTATTACTATGTCTCCTTTCTTCTTTGTCTTTGGAAGCGAGAACTGAAACCTACATTGAAATTGTGTTGTCAAAGTCCTTTCCTCTCTGCACTCCCTCTGAATTTGAGGCATAGAATTTAACACATTATATACACTTTTCAGCACAGAATATGGGCTAAGGAATATTTTTTCGGCAAGAGGCTGGGTGGCAAAAGGAGGAGACTTGTTGGGAAGATTTGCTTGGCTTGGAGTTACGAGTTTAAAGCGATGTTAAATTCTTATCAGTACTCCAAAACCCCAGTTCTCATGTCTCATACAATATTAACAAAATGAACAAAAGCTGGAAGTTTGGAGAATTCATGTGTGGACCTGGATCCTCACAAACATGTGGGAAATGTTAGCTTTTGACGAAACCTTACTTGGTCATTATGAACCGATCCAGGCTAAAACTGTAAAATAAAGCTGCGCAAATGCAGTTGTACACTTCGATGTTTTTTGTTGATGGTTTTATACTACTACTACTACTACTACTAATAATAATAATAATAATAATAATAAATGTTTTATTTATATTTTCCCGGTGGGATTACAGTCCGGTATCAATATACAGTATACAAATGCAAATTACAACCATAAAAACAACAATATAGTACAGTAAAATATCAAAGTGGATAACAATTAAAACAATACTATCAAAGTGAAAAGGAGAGAGATGTTTCAATCTCAGTCAAGGAGATAGAAAAATGTATCTTATAAGAGGTTAGGTGAGTAAGCTCTTGACAAGTAGCATCTCCAAGAATGTCAACAAATGAGTGTTAGTTAGCACACACCAATCCCAGCGACGGGAGTTGACTTTTTAGCCTTCTTAGTCTCTTTGAGCAATTGTTTTGGGAAACAATTTGGATAGTATTCCAAACTTAAGCAACCCGATGTGTCTGTTTATACTACAGACGACAGTTGCAAAATTGCCAGGCTAATAAGCATCCCTTCTCAGACGTCTTTGTCATTGTCAAGCAATAAATCTGTCAGTAGGTTTAAAATAAGTCTTGAATTGGATTGCAGGCTCCACAATTGACATAAATGTACCGAGTGACATCAGTCTGGGAGGGAAACTGGATTAGTTGGAAGGGATTTTGAATGGCTTTACAAACAAATGTTTCAGGTAAGTACTAACATACCGAAACATTCTAAACTTGAGTGTATTGTATGTGTGTATGACTTTCTGAGGGTTTTCTTAGGGAAGGAATATTCAGAGATGGTTTGTCAGTTCCTTCCTCTGTGGAAGTGCAAACCGACCTCTTTCCCCTGGAGACGGGATTTGTGCCAGTCAGCAGATACTACTTTTACTGATCAGTGAACATTTCAATAAATGAAATAATTTATGTCTCCTCTTCCTTCTAGCAATCCTGTATCTTTGGTACCACCAAAGGATTGGTCCTTCCGCGGATGTAAATGCACCAGATGTTGGACGCCATGGCTAAGTCGACGGGGGAAGAGCCAGTTCCCAAAGTCCGAGAGCTTTGTGGCGAATGTGGGCAGCCGCACTCTTTGCCAGACAACCACCTTTACAACTTTCAGGATGAAGTGGATGATGACCTGACTTGCCACATTTGCCTTCAGCCCTTGCTCCAGCCCATGGACACGCCTTGTGGACACACATACTGTTTTAAGTGCCTCGAAAACTTCATGCAAGAGTACAGCTTCTGTCCTATGGATCGGAAAAAGCTGTCTTTCCAGCATTGCCGGAAATCTAGCCTTTTAGTGAGGAATCTGCTGGACAAGCTCATTGTCCTTTGCCCTTTTCAAGATGACTGCAAGCAAACTATGCAACGGTGCGAGCTTGAGGCTCACTTACAGAACAGGTGTGTATAATATGTTGATGACCCAACAGAAGGGAAAAAATATGCTTGTATTCTATTCTGTGGTTCCCTTGTCTCTCTGTCAGTGAATAAGAATTTTATTTTGCAGTGGGACCTTGGTATCCATTGGTTTTTGCTTCCAGGATTCCCTGTGCTGCATCCCTTTTGCCTCCTAAAATACCCCTTAGCTGTAATGCTTAACTTGTATTTGTATCCATTCTCTTTTAGCCCTTTTCAGATGCCAGTGCTTGTGTATGCAATAGAGAGAGGCATACATTGTAAACAACAATTAGCAAATACTTTAATATGGATTTCCCCTTTCTCTGTTCCTCCATTTATTAAACTAATCACTTTATTATAGTTAACAGTGGAGTTTGCATTGCGCATGTTGTTGTGTGCCTTCAGGTTGTTTCCAACTTATGAGGACAGGGTTTTGGGGGGTTTAAGAGCATGTGACTTGCCCAGGGTCACCAAATGGGTTTCCATGGCTGAGCGGGACATTGAACCCTGGTCGCCAAGATCGTAGTCCAACTCTCAAACCACTACACCAAGCTGGCATGAGAAAGTTAAATACTCCCACACTGCCAGTCCAAATGTAGAAGCTGCATGGCTGAGAATAAACTGAACATTAGAGGGAATGTGCATGCCTTGCGAGCGACTGGGTTTTTATCCTTCCACAGTGGATTTCCTCAAAAATGGGTGTCTTACCAATTAAACTTGCAAATCAAGCCTGTGTTAGCCTTCCAGTGATCAATCACAAATGAAGGCATGCTAAATACAAGATACCTAAATGAGGAAAATCACATGCTGTGGCAAGCAAAAATTTGTCAGTGTTTGAGGGAGCACCTCTTCTAAAAACTTGATAGTCATGTTGACCAATTTGACTCTGAGAGTACTTGTAGTATCTCACTAAGTACTCAGATATAGCTAAATGTGCTGTGGAGCAAGTATTTCAGATATTCTTTTTGACTTCTCACGCAGGTGTCCTGGTTTCAAGAAGTACAAAGCTCAGTTGGAAAGGAAAAAGAACCCTCGCTCTAAGCTGAAGGGAGACTCTCTGTCCCGTCTGGAAGCAAATACTCTGAAAGATCCCGAAATATCAAATGGAGTGTCATCCCCAGCGGCTGGTAGCTCAGGAGCTGCTGTGATATCTCTGGAGACACCAGAACCTGGTATGGTTAATCCAGCCTTCGATGAGAGTGAAGAAGGTAACATTTCTTTCTCAAGATGATTTCTGTGTTCAGCAGTGTAATAATAACTGATGTCCTCTAGCACTTTAAGAATGCAGGACCTGAGTTGCTTCTGCTTCCTCTTTTCATATCAGATTTACCCCAAAGAACTAGTCTTATAGCGGAGACAAATGCAATTGAAATTCATCGAGATGATCCTGAGGAAGAACTTGGGATGCGGATAGTTGGGGGTAAAGATACACCTCTTGGCAACATCGTTGTCCAAGAAGTTCTTCCAGATTCAGTTGTTGCTGCAGATGGAAAAATAGCACCCGGAGACCATATCCTGGAGGTAAGTGTGTGATAATGAAGAGGTCTGGGGTGACATTAACCAATTTGATGGGGTGCCATTAAAATGCAAAAGATTAATTTGATTTATCAGACACAAATTTTGGAAGGATGTCAGGAGAAGAGAGAGGGCACACCATAACTAGTACATCTCTAATATTAAAAATTAGAGATGTATGAAAATATGGATTGAGACAATCCTAACGTCTGGAGGACCACATGATTCCCATCCCTCCACTAAAGCAGGGGTGAGCAAATTGTGGCCCGTGGGTCACATGCAGCCCCTAGACCCCACTTTTGTGGCCCTGAAGCCCCCCCCCCCCTTTTAAAAAATGGTTCAGCATGCTTTTCAGGCAACGTTTGCCCCAAAACCATGCAGAAAGCACCCCAGGCATATGAAAAAAAAAAAGTGAAAACACCCCTATTTCTGCAAGAATTTCAGAATCCTGTTTTATTTCCAAATACTTCCATTTTCCTCATTATTCCCTCTTAAAATGGAGATCACTTCCTGTTGCCATTTTGAGAGGGACTGCAGAGGAAAAGAAGTATTTGGGCTTGCTCTAGTGGGGTGCAGCTTACTGGGGAGGATTTATCAGGAGGGGAATTGGGCCTGTCTTCCATATAGTTGCCTTGCATTAGAGAAAGGTGGCAACAAATACTATGCACTAAACGTACTTCTGATTGCTGGTTTGTTTTTGTTCTTTTCCAAGATAAATGGTGTCAACATTAGCAGCGTGACTCACTTCCAGGCAGTCTCCTTGCTCCGCCAGCCCTGTGCTGTGCTCCACCTCATAGTGTTGCAAGAGAAAGGATTTATCGGCAGGACAGGGCACCCAGATTCTGGCCCGACGATCAGCCAGGAGGTGATCCACGTTACCCTTCTAAAGAGAGACCGCTCTGAGCCTCTTGGCATCAAACTGATCAGGAAAACAGATGAGCCTGGGATTTTTATTCTAGATCTGCTAGATGGAGGATTGGCCTCCAAAAATGGGAAACTGAAGCAGAATGATAAAGTTCTTTCTATCAATGGCCAGGACCTCCGTCAGGGAACGCCGGAAGCAGCTGCGCAGATAATCCAGGTAACTATGGTGTGGCTCAGTGCTTCTTAAGTAACCTGATGTGGGGGACTAGAAAGGGGGGTTCCTCCCCCCCCCCCCCCCCTTCCTTGTTTTTTTTGCCCAGTGGCAAAATAACTTGAAAAGCGTCAGAATAGTTTCAGCATACATATTAAAATTTTTCCAGTCACCCTCCAGGAGCTTTGAAACTCTGGGTGTATATTAATTGGAAGTTGCCTGTTTTGAAATTTCCATTTTAAGCTTCATTTGTTTGCCTTTTTGTGCAGATTAGTGAAGCAAGAGTCAACTTCGTAGTTCTCCGTCAGGCCGGTGTGCCGCTCAATGATGCTGTTGAGGATGGCAGCACATCCAACACTAGCAGCAGCAGCAGCAGTAGCAATGGAGGAAGCCCTGTGCGCCTTCGCAGGAAACCTCAGTGGAGTCACTATCGGCGAAAATCCAGCTACCAGAAGGTATGCCTTGAGATTATATTATGGTTTGATATCAGCTTGATTTCTTTTGAGGACAGATTGGAAAGCAAGTGATAAAATTGGGATTTACCTGCAGAAATAATTCAGTTTGACACCACTTTAAAAGCCCTAGTTCAATGCCAGGGAATTCTGGGCACTGAAGTTCTGTGAAACATTTAGCCTTCTCTATCAGAGAACTCTGTTTCCCCCTCTCAACAGATTTCCTTTTGTTCAAAGGGGAACATGAATGATCATTCATTGGCCATCCCAGGCAGTTTGCTGCCATTTGTGTGAAGAAACCCTTCTTGAAGAGTCTGGGAATTTTCCTCCTGTGTTTAATTTCGAAAGGAAGTACTTGACAGTTTATTGCTCTCGTAAAAGCTGTTTAAGCAAAATATTCATTCCCTCTGTATCTTTTTGCATTTTTACATCTCTTTTCCTATGGCCTGGAAGAGTAGAATCTGGGGATTCTTTGCCTTCTTCCTGAAATTTGAGAGAGGAAGATTCAACCAAAACTCTTTTGGGAGGATTCAAAGATATAGCTGTGTTAGTCTGTATGTAGTGCGATCTTGTAGCACCTTTGAGACTAACTTGAAAGAAAGAAGTTGGCAACATGAGCTTTCGTAGACTTAAGTCTACTTCCTCAGAGGCATATCGTTTGGGAGGAAGTGCTGCAATCTGGATGCCACTATGCCAAAGACCCTGCGGCATGCTACCACTGAATATACCTCCAAAGAGTGGAAGATGAATCAGGGCTCAGATGTTGAACACAGTCTGTGGATGAATAACATTGGGAGAAGACAGTGCTTGTTTCCTACCATTTATCCTTCACTTGCAGTGCCAGCCAAAGAATTGTGTTTGGTCCAGGGAGCAGGTGGAGTAACAGGAACATTTGCTTTATATTGTAATGAGTACAATTATTCCTCAATGGTTGAATTCCTGGATGGTTTAAAAGCAGTTGCAGCTGATGAGACATGAAAGTCTGTTTAATAAGCACCAACTATGCATTTTTTGGGAGGCTTCTCAAGGGAGTCATGTAATGAACGTGGTTGTAGTATACTGTAGTTGTTATCATATGAGTGGTCCATTTCTCCTGTTTACTGAGTTTATCACATTGGATCTACAGGCTGGTTTCTCAACTAAAGTAAATTAACTAAATCAATTGCGGAATCAGTTCAATACTTAAGACATTTCCATTGATGTAATGGGTCTTACAACCAACAATTGGATTTAAGCTACAATGTGTATCTACTCAGTGCTATTGCTTGAAGCATACGTAGATAAAATATGCCACACCTGCCTTATGTACACTAAACTAATACTGCAGGTGGCTGAATGTGATCTATTCACCCACAGAATTAACATTTCCAGCAGCCGTTCTTAGCGATACCTTGGCTATTTGGAGACTTTTTGAAATAAAGACATGCTCAATTATATTTTCTGCCAAAAGAAAACAAAACTAACCCTCACCTAAGAGCAGCCATCCCTCCTTCTTCTTACTCACCCAGGTCTTGTTCCATGGAAACATTTACAAACATATCATCACATCTGATCACACAGCTGCTTAAGAAAAAGGTGTGCACACGATGGGAACCACAGAGTTGAGATGCAGGCACATGGATTGGGAGTAGTTACGCTGTCAAATGTCAAAATACAAGACAGTTTTTCAGAGTAGAATATGCAAGTTATGATGGCACGGTTTCCCCCAAGATATTTCTGGGGGTGCCTTGAGAAAACAGGATTGCCAGGGCAGCCTGGCTGGGAACAGTGAGGATGGGCTGCATGTTGGTGAGGCTGCTTATTCTTTGCATTCAGATTTATCCTTATTAAAAAAGGAAACCAGTGAACAGCCATAGTTATTTAAAAGTCACGTGAGCACTTCAAACATTAAACCATCTAATTTGCTCAAAGAGACCCTTCTTTATAATACGAGGGCTTGTTTGGACTAGCGAATATGTGATTGATGCACAGCCTGTTGTTTCTCTTCCCCCCAATTGTAGGCACTCCCTCAAGGATACAGCAACCAGGAGAAGACAGTTACTATTAAAAAGGAGCCAAAGGAATCTCTAGGAATAACAATAGGAGGCGGAAGGGATGCTAAAAATAAGCTCCCCATTTATGTGACTAGTGTGCAGCCTGTTGGATGCCTCTTCAGGGATGGTAGAATTAGGAAAGGTAAGTGCTTTTACAACAAGAGGTGGGGAGCGTCCACTCCTAAGAGCATTTTTCAAGCCCTTGTCGCTGAAAATAAACCCAATTTTTTGTGGGATGATTTTGCCATATTTCAGGTTCTCTGTGTTCTAAGGCCAGGAGAGGCTTTTGTGAAAATCACCTTCTGGGTATAAAATGGCCTGGTGGTGGAAGTACGGCAAAATGAACCTCCATCATCCTTTTGATGTTTGGGGGAATGTTTGGGGGCAAAATTTTGCAGAACATTCAAACGAACAACCCCCCCCCACCAGTTTAAGAATTTGGGGGATGGATTTGCAGCACAGGGGTGAATGGATGGGTTTGGGAATCGGGCTGTCCTCCAGTGTCCTCTGCTGGGGCAATATGGTTCCCCAACCCTGGCAGCTGCACACATCCCAGCTGTAGAAGGTCCTTATTTTGTCCTTGAACCAGCTTTGAGTGAAGAAAAGGTTATGTAATAATACATTAATGTAACTGCAAAGGACTTACTGGCCCAAATACAGAAGTGCACTTTTCAAAGAAACGGCTGGTTACAATTCTGTCTTTCTTAATTTATACAACAGGAGATATACTTTTGAGCATCAACAATATAGATCTGACTCACCTGAGCTACAGTGAAGCTGTCTCCGCTCTGAAATCAAATGCAGCATTACATTTAGTGACCTTGAAAGCTCTGGAAATTGGGATACCTGAGAAGGTGTCTGACTCTCCTGAGACATCCGAAAGCAGGGAAAATGGGTTCGGCTGGGCTCCTCTCTGGATCATGTGGCTTGGATTACCTAGGTGAGTTGTAGTTTGATGTCCCTGGGAGCTTAAGGTAGAGAGGAGAGAAGGAAAACCTGTGTTCTCCTGAATCGGGGACCGCAATGCAGGACATCCAGAGCCAAGCTACTCAAAGTGGTGATTCACAGACCAATGCCAGCTTATAAAGTATGGGCTGGTGGTCCATGGCTAGTTACCAGGAACTACGTGAATACAGTAACAAATATGGTACCAGTCCCTGGCACATGGGAGGTGGGTGGGATTTGCCAGTCCATCACATTAGCTACTTTGAGAAGCACTGGACCAGAAGACTGAGTTGTCCTCCTCCTACCTCTGGAACAAAGCTTGGAAGTAACGCATAACTTTTGGAGGGTGACCTAATATGGAGCACTGTTTACTTATGACTTTTGCTTATTAGTGAGTGGCATTTTGAGATTATTTTAAAATGTTGAGGCCATTTCTTCCAGTTTAGGTGAAACTGAAGTCATTTTCCTGTGGCAAGTTGAACAAAATGGCTGGGTCATCCCTACAAAAATACCATCCTCCCATTGCCACCACCATCTGATCTCTGTGTGGAAAAGTAGATGCTCTTTTCAATATTGCCTTTTTTATTATAGTTTTGCAATGGTGAAGGAGTGGCTTAGTGGTTTAGGAGGGACAGCAAAGCATAGTGGTTTGTGTGTTGGCCTAGATATCCAGGAAACCAGGGTTTCAATGGTTTCCTGAGTGCAAATCTTTGTTCTCTTTTAAATTAGAGAAAGCCATTGTGGTTTCCAGTGAGTTCCTGGATTCTGTATATGCCTGTGTAGCTATAAACTGGGTTAACACTAAGGGAAAGAAGGGTGACTTTGTGGAGAGAGGAGGGAGTAAGAGGTCTAAGTCCGTCTTTGCAAGACACAGTGTTACACTGGCAGCAGTCACAGAATATTGAAATTTGGGAAGGATGAGAATGTTGCTGCCTGTTTTGTAGTGGAATTGTGGTTCTTCTGGGGCACATATATGTGTTTTACTTCGGAGAATGTGCTTCAGCCCCCCCCCCCCTTTAATACTCAGTTCTTGTGCATGATTTTGTTTATCTTGCTCTTTTGTTTATACACAACACACAACGGACACAGAGTGCCTTATGTCTAATACCAGCCTCCATCACAAAGAAAGGTCCCAGTGTTTGCATGTTTGATCAGTCACTGGGAGCAAAGTTGCCTTTCCTAGCATGTTGTTTGCTTTCCATCAAAGAACCTGAGGGTTGAGTAGAGTCATTGTTGCCTGACACACAATCCATTAGAAACCAGAAATTTGATCCCCAGGTTGCAGTGCTCCTGTTGGTAATGAACTCATAACTGTATTGATTTCAAGGAGTGCTCAAGAGTAACACAGCCCTTCATTTGTTATTTAGCTTACTCAAAGACTACAGTATTCCTTCCTTTCTCCTGCCTGAAAGTAAGATATAATTCAGGTTCGACATAGAAGCTGGAAAGTTAGCATGTCATGTTCCACATCACTTTCTTTTCATGCGGTTGATAATCGTACTTCGAGGCACAGAAAGCTCCTTACATGGAATGAGTGTCATGATGAACCAAGGATTGCATTTGCCTCTTGGCCCCTTTTGCTTTTTTTAATTCTCAAAACATGTTTGCAAAGCTGGTGGTTGTGGGAAGATGAGAGGCCACATTATTGTGCTAAAAGAGTGGAGATGGAGGTCTTCCAGGACATTTTCTATTTTCAGTCTGCATGAAGGGAGAAGGTTGATTTCTTGCAGGCCCAAATGCAAGCGAACCTCTCACAGAGAAGAAAGACAAAGCTAAAAGAGTTAAGGGAGTGTGTATATGTGAAAGGAAAGGAACTCCAATGCCTTTTTCCCCCTCCTCTCTATTTTCTGTGACCTGGATGTCCCTAGGTTTTGGCTCTGGTGGGACTTAAAATAGAGAGGAAGGGATATTTGAGACTGCTGTGCTTTATTTTACCTCCTAATATTTATATTACTGTTTATAAAGGTGTTACTCTATTTTTGGGAATAATACAAGGTTAAAATTAAAGTAGTGGATATATGTTAATATACTGAAGGCTAGGCAAAGAGATTCAAAGAGGTGGCTCATTCTGACTGAGAACTCTCTCTCCATTTTAGATAAAGAGGGCTTCTGTTTTTTCACATTGTAGGAGACAGGTTAATCGTGTGACTGATAGACCTCTGCTTATGAGTGGTTCTGGTTGGCAACAGGCCGTTCTACCCGGAAAAGGAAGAACATACGCTGACTTCATGGTGTTTTCTGTTTCAGCCACCTCCACTGCTGCCAAGATATTATCTTGCACAAAAGCAACGCTGAGAGTTGGGGATTCAGCATAGTTGGTGGATTTGAAGAAAACAAAGGAAGCAATCCGTTCTTCATTAAAACCATTGTGCCTGGAACACCGGCCTTCTGGGACAGAAGATTGAAGTATGTACACTGTGCGCTTCTGTTACTTTTGCCTTCCTAGTAAAATCCCTGATGTTTAACATAAAAAGAGAATTCAAGCACAATCAGTTGGACACACTTAGGTGTTTATCAGACGAGCTCTTAAAGAGGTACTATTCCAGTGTGACTCCTCTAGCTGCCTCCTGTTGCATGCTGGGATTGGCAGTTTTAAGGAGGGGTATTTAGAATTCTCAGGCAGAGAAGTTCAGCTCCTTAAAACTGCCAATCCCAGCATGCAACAGGAGGCTGCTAGAGGAGTCACACTGGAATAGTAGCTCTTTAAGAGCATAGTGTGATAAACATCCTTGAATCTCACTTCAGGCAGTTGCATTTAGTGTGCTAAAGGTGTGTGGCAGGAACAGGGTTGCTAGAGGTGTGGCGTGTGCTGTTTTCATGAGTTTCTAAGGAATTCTTTACAAGGGCTGCCATTTTGCTTATGCATTGGATTGAATAATTCCACCATTCTCAATAGGGAGAGATGTACTTGTCTTATTTTGTGGGGGCTGCTTAGAAGGAAATCAGGCCAGAGCAGTGAATCATGTATCTAGAGGCAGGTCTCTGTAATTATGAAATTTCCCAAAGCTCATTCCTATACCTGCAGCACTGAAAATTATTGGACCATTAATGATGTATACACACTATTGGACTATTCATGGTCCCCATAGTATAGTTGAGTGTTCAACACAATGCATTTAGCACTGGTGACATGTCAAGAGCTTTAACCTAACAGTGGTGGTGGTTCTTTCTTGACCAGGTGTGGGGATGAAATTGTGGCAGTAAATGGAGTGTCGGCGGTAGGAATGAGCAACGGTGAACTGATTCCCATGCTGAAGGAGCAACGGAATAAAGTGACTCTTACGGTTGTGTCCTGGCCTGGCAGCCTTGTGTAAGCTGTAACCTCTGATGCAGAGTTTGATTTGGGAACTACTTCTGTGCAAGGTTTCAAGGCCTGAAGTGATGAACTAGCCAAGGAAACAGTGAACAGCTGGTTTCAAGTAGCTGTGTTCAAGTTCTTCACTGGAAGCCCTGTTCTTAATCAAAAAGCAAGCATTAGTTTGTTGATAGAATTCGATTCAGGACCCACCTTTTGGCAGATGAAACCCAGACTTCAGTAAGCATTTCACGTTCTGCCATTTTGTGATTCCTCCCGCCCCATCCTCCTCAGGTCCATCCATACGGTGAACGTGCCGACTCTGAGCCACAGTCTACTTCTCTTGAACTCTCTATTTTAACCCTCTTCAAATGATTGTAAACAAAATCTAAGGTTAGGGCCCTTAACGTAGTCAATGATGTTGGCAGATATTTTAATTTTGGCAGTAGCTTTCAAGATATTGACGAATAAATTCAACAAACTGCTTTCTAAGGTCTGTCCCCCAACAGCTGTTGGCCATTTTTCAGGTTGGTAGAATGAGAATCCCATTATTTGGAGATGAGTTGCAAATATGCATGCTTTCATTTTTCTTAAGCTTAATGTTTGGGGAAAGTGCAGCATACCTCTTATTGCTTGCGCTGTATTATGTGAGAGCATGACATTATTTAACAACCTACAACAGCCGTCTGGGGCCACTTCGGACTGAGAATTTGTCGCTGTTGTGAATGCGTTGCAGAAGGAGTAGAATGGCTTTTCTGTTTATGCAGTACCAAATGGAGGTCTGTGACTAGGAGGTCTCTGCTTGTTACAGTCTTGGCTGTTGTGTGGCATGTTATTTGCACAATTTCCTCCTCTCTCTAATAAGTTGAAATTTAAGGATGACAGTAGTGTTTCATACCATTCGTCAATCAATGCAGAGGAGATAGAAATAAACTCTCAAATTGCTGAGGACTGGCATCTTATGTCAATAAGGGGGAATTCTGGAACTTGAAGGCAGTCAAATGCATGGCCCTTGTGTCTTTGTTGACAGTGGAGGCTGCATGCAAGGACTAACAAAAGTTCCAAAAAGACTTTCAGGTAAGAGCCTTGGGGCCAGAGCCGATGTTATGTCAGGAAGGCTGCATGCAGAACTAGACCTGTTATTGAATCCCTTTAAATCAGAGTGAGCAAGGATGGGAAAAGGAGAGAATTCAGAGCACAAGATATCTGATCAGGAGAGGGATGCCAGGTCCTCCCATCCATTTTAACATTTTCCTCTCTGGACTAAGTTCTGATTAGAGAATGCCACAGGAAATGAATGAGTTTTCAACAAGTATTGTCAGGAGAAAGGCAGTTGGCTGGGGAAGATTTAGCTCCATTTGTCCTGTGCTTAACATTACCTCCTCCCAACTTTGAATTATGGAGGGAAACCCAGATTGGATCTCGCTCCCATCCTATGCAGCTGAACACTTAATGGAAATCGGAGAAAGGGAAATGGAATTGTTAGGATGGTAAACTTCCTTCCAATCGTAAGTTGTATTGGTCTTTTCTAAGTAGGCATAATTCTAGACTGGTCTCAAAAGATAGGCTGGATTGCATTTGGCTGTACATTCACTGGGTCAGTCCAAGGTCCCCTTTATTTGCAGCTTGTGAACTGTCAGCAGTGGTCAGTTTTCACATGGTGCAGACTATTGAATCAATGTGCAAAACCCCCACAAACGACTTTGAGGGCTGATTATTCTAAATCAGAAGTCGCCACTTACTCATGCGCAGGCTTCACTGCCTGATTTTAGTGTGTCCAGTGGTTGTGAGTGCCACTTCCATGACTACCTTGACCTGAAGGAGGAAGGAAGACTGCTATGCAAGGGTGATGTCTACATGCACATCATATAGAAATGGGTGTAAAATTGAGGATTAACACTTAATTTTAAATGTGGTTTTAAAGGACAGCTATCTGATGCATCTATAAGAATAATTTTTACTGGCTGCGGACGTGAGATCTGTGGCTTCTGTAATAGCTCTAGCAAGTGAATCAAATGAAGGGGTTGTGCTGCCCTGAGCAGCACCATTTCACTGCGTTGTGATATTTCAAGGTGCCTTCAACAATCACTAGGAAGTCTCATGGCTACTATAATGCTTTGCACCAAAGAATTTGTAGAACCTTGTTAAGAGACTTGTCATTGTTTTGATGCCTTTATAAATTATTCTGAAGCTATCAAAACTGTTGGGGTTTCTTTGTTTAGACTGCAGCTTCTTTCCAACTTATTATTATTATTATTATGCTTTATTTATATAGCGCTGTAGATTTACTTGGGGACGTTTATGGCAGGGGCAGCCTTCCAGACGTAATTGGACTGCAACTCCTAGCAGTCCTCACAGTTGTCTATGCTGCTTTAGGCAGTTGTAGTTCTGGAGTGCTGCATGATTTCCTTTTTAATCTCTGGAGTCATCCTTTTATTCTACAGCGGAGGAGTTCACCTACCAAAGGTAAGAAAACGGAGGCCTAAATGCATACTTACCCATGAAAATGATCCAAGGGAAGAGTTCACATTACACTCAGACCGAATCTAATTTCCCCCCCTCCCCACTATTAAAAACACCCCGAAGTATCAGGACTACTCCTACTTCGCTCTGGAAATTGCTTGTGTTAAATGTCCATGGAGGTGAGTTTGTCAGCAGTGATCTTACTGAGGATATTCTAACCTTTTAAAGACCCTCATTTAAAAAAAAAATACTATGTATGTTCAAGGGTATTTTGGCATAAGTGCTTGGCGTCTTCCAAGGCCAGAAAGAAAACCATGTTTTGAAAAAAAGAATTGCTTTATTTCCCACTTTTTCCGGTTACTGACCCACTCATAGCATACAACCAACATTCAATGGCATACTGGCTCAAGTTTCCAAAGTCATTGATTTCATACAAACACTCAAACTTGCCTGACTACAATACAAACAAAACAAAACAAAAAAGTATAAAGTTCAAAACAAATTTTGGAAGTGTTTTTAAATATTTCCTGCGGGTGGAAGATAATTTAAAAAGAAGGGATGTGCGCAAAGTTTAGGATCTGATGATGTGTTCTTGTTCTTTTCGAAGGAAACCAAAAACAACATAGAATATGGCTACACTTAGTGTTTTAAGAGCTACAAAAAGTGTGTATCAGTGACTTAGGACCTTTATCCTCAAAGGACTGAAAGAGGAGGAGGCTTTTGGCAGCTACAGTAAGTAGTTTGTACTAAACTACTTAAGGCAAGCTTTCCAAGATGGTGTTCATGTTGAGTTCATAAGGAAGCCTGTGGAACACTTGCCAGGTCCAACTTGCCTGGGTACAAATCTGCCTCTCGTATAAACCTGTCAGTCGGTGGTGTGTCCATGGTAAGTCCTCCTTTTCCACCATACTTTCTTTGAGCAAAGTGGATTTTCACATTGACAAGAAATGAACAAGGGGGGAAAAATGGGACTAGCTTAGGAGCTGGCTGCCAGGAGGTCCTAACGTTTCTCCACAGTGCACTTCCTGTCCTACGTCTTCAAAATAACTGTCAATTGCCAAATATTGTCCTAGACTCTAAATGCATTCGTTGCTCGAGCTGTCTCCCATCAGAAGCCATAGGATCTGACACAACGGAGTTTACCTGCATGTGGAACAGTTTTCGGTGCTTTGTTTGCTGTCCAATTTCCCCCCTCTTCTTTCCAAAGAGTCTTAACTGCAAGTCTGGTCTGGCTTCTCATGTTGGGCATCCAGGCTCCCGCCGTCTCAGCCATTTTCTCAGAAAATATGAAGTCCCTCAGAAAATACAGGAGGTGGGCTCCCTGGCTGGATAGGTGCCTCGACTGTTTTTGGAACACAGATTGGCTACTCCTTGGAGTCCTGTCCATTTCCCTCTGCGACACCATCCTCGTTCGTCTCCTTCTCTTCCTTACTCCGCTTGTTCTTTTTGTGCTTGTGACGCCGGTGGCTTTCTCCTTCTTCGTTTTCATGCTGCTTACTGAAATTGGGTAAGAACAAAACAAAAAGTTATTTTTCCCCCTTGAGCGAAAAGCTAATAGAAGACTCACCTGCCTTGGCCTTCCTGCAACTATTGTTCCACCTTGTGAAGGCTTCAATACAACTAAAGCATTCCTGAGAGATGACCATGCAGCCTCTGTTTAAAGACCTGCTTCAGAGCAGTCTGTCCCACTATTGAACAGCTCTTACAGTCAAGAAGTTCGTCCTAATGTCTAAGTGGACTCTCTTTTCTTGTAATTTGAACCCACTGGTTTATGTTCTAGTCTCTGGTGCAGCAGAAAACAAGCCTGCTCCATATTCTATATACATATCTCTTCAGGTATTTCACCTCTCAATCTGGTCTTCTCCAAGCTAGATTTACCCAGCACTTTAACCCATTCCTCATAGGCCACATCAACGCACTGTTGACTCATGGTCTACTAGGATCCTTTTCATACATACTGTTGATAAGTAAGGTATTGGACCCTCGCTGATGGTGGGAAAGTCTTACCGCCGTGATGATTTGTGTTTGCTGCCCTCCTCTTTGTCTCTGTGCCTTCGCTCCCGGTGGCGATCTTCTCTCTCGCGGCTGCGATCTCTACTCCTATGATAGTCCCTCTCGAAATCATAACTGCGCTCCCGGCTATAGTAACGATACCTCTCGTCATCACTTGTAAGGAGAGAAGGAAGCACAGTTAGTAGAGATAAGACTTTGAAAAGAAGTGGATAATAGGTTACTCAAGAGTCATATCCTTGAAAAATTGGGGTTTAAAATCACGGAGGGCCTTCTGTGGAGCAGGAAGCTTTCTTCTTCAAGACATCATCTTTTCCAAACGGAAGGAGGCAGAAATGTGACCCAAGCTCCCCAGCACTCACTTGTTATATTCGCTGGTGGTGGGTGTCCGATCGCGGTCTCTTTCCCTCTCCCGCCGTGAGCTAGAGTACTCCCAGTGACCACTGTCAGAAGCGCTGGAGCCCTTGTCCACCGTAGTCACCCACGGTGTGTGAGATGTAGAAATAGGAGGGTAGCTGATAAAACCTGAATCTGTAGAGAAGGAACAGAGCCTTTTGTGATGTGCCTCGGACGTAATATGGGAGCTGGCGCATGCCCTGTTCCCCGACAACACAACGGAATCCGTGACAAACACTTGACCCGGATGGTGTGTCATGGCAGCCCAACTTGTGCAACTCTAGCCCCTCATTATGGTAATCCCTTCATCATTTGAGCACTCTTCTTCTACCCAGCAGAAGATCTCAGCCTACAAAATACTGAGTCAGATATAATGTGTCACAATGCCATGGGTGTCAAGGCAGCTGTGAGTCTTGGTTGATGCCAGATTAGGAAGTCTTGGAATGGACATTTCCCAAAATCAAATGAAGAATTCAATGGTATATTACTTGGGTCCAGGCTATCTGAAGGACCATATTCTCCTATACAACTTATAGATCAGTCCTGCCATCATGTCCAGAGACAGGAAGATCCATGAAAGGGCCTTCTTGGTGGTTGCTCCCTTTCCAAACCCGGCTACACTCCTCCTCCCTTTCTCTGTTCTTTCTTCCAGTAAAGTTCCATTAATGTTTTAAATTTTTGGGGGGAGGGGGGTAATTCAGTAGGTTTTCAATACTATAAATTGTTCAGCTCTGTTTTAACATAATTTATCTGAATTCATCTGTACTTAATTTAATTTTGTTGTGCAGTGCCTTTGAGTCCCAGGTCTGGGAAAAAGGGAGGCTAAATGTATTAAATAAACAACAAATAGCCAAACCACCATCATCTTCAAAGTTACCTGTCCCAAAAAAGCTTCTGTTAAGAAGCTACACGGTTAGTGTGCCAACAGCATCTGCATTCATCACCGAGTGTCCTTCCATTTTAGAAACATAACTGATCTCCCCAACACAGTTCTAGTCTCTGCTGTTCCACTTCTGCATCCTATTAGTTTGTCCTGGTGATGTGTATTTAGAATTGGGGTGGGCAACCAGGGCAATTCTGTGGTCCCGTTTTTGTTTCCAAGGAACCTCTGAGGTCCATATGCACTGCCAGACATCAAAAACAAAACCAGAAGTGTCCAGAAGTACACTTCTAGTTGGCTGGAATTCATGAGCACAGATACAGATCATAATCTAGAGTTGCACATTTTTACCTGGTTTGTATGGTTATGGTTATGTATTCAAAAGTGTAGGGAATACATAAGGTTGCAATAGTCCACCAGTCCTGAATTACCAGGCACCAGCTACTGCAAGCAACAGGGGTTTGCTCTCTTGTCTTTCAGGATGTGGCAAATGGACATTTCCATCACTCTTCTGAAAGTGATCCCTAGCGCAAGGAGGAACTGCAATATGGATCCTGCTTTTGACTCTCACATTGGAAATAGCTTTTGGGAGGAATGGTGGTGGAAATGCCAGTCTGCAATGTCCCAGTCCACAGGAGAAGAGACATGTGTTGCTCGCATCAACTGTTGACTGGTAAATCAGGATGGAGGGTTGAGCCATGACACTGTTATGCAATAAAAGTAGTTATAGAACTAAGTAGAACATGTAGAATTATGGTCAGTATCTGAGCATAGAATGGGGTGGCCTGCAACTGACTAAAAGGGGAATTGCCATTTCTAGAGGTTTATAGTAGAGGTGAATGCACCTCTTTTTGGGGGGCTAGAAGAAGTCTGATCTACACAGTAGGGATAAATTAAATGCCTGCAAGAACAGCTGTGGAAACCTCATGAGACCCCAAGGCTCCTTGTTTTATATCATGATGGTCCTACTACACATCCTAGCTCAGCACACTCCTGGATGACCACTAGCAGGTGATCTTGCAGCTATAACGAAACTTTCCCTATTTTGCAGAATTCAATTTGTTTCTTATGTTGTTAATGCAAACAACCCAGAATATCTGATTTTACCAAAAAAAGTACATTTTTTTTATTCCGTACAAAAGAAGGTAAACAGAAGGAGAGTGATATGGCATTGAAGCAATACATAACGTTTTTCAAAGGAGATAATCCATAAGACAAGGCTCCTCTCTAACTGAGGAAGGGCTGACAACATTGA
Organism: Sceloporus undulatus; assembly: GCF_019175285.1. Taxonomy (NCBI): domain Eukaryota; kingdom Metazoa; phylum Chordata; class Lepidosauria; order Squamata; family Phrynosomatidae; genus Sceloporus; species Sceloporus undulatus. The sequence continues at coordinate 49,602,930 of NC_056528.1, read as the reverse complement.
CGATGGCCTCTTTTTCAGTCCCTCTCAGGTTAAAATGGCCATATTGTCCTCTCTCAGGAAACCTTGCCTTTCCCACCCATCCACTGGAAGTCTGTCAGCTTCCTGTTCGCTCAAAGCAAGTGTCTCTCTCCCCCACTCAGTAAACTCAAGGATTGTATGTGCAACATAAAATATGAGGCTGTGCCCCGTCCCACCTTGCAAACACTCCCAAAAACCTACTCCATCAACCCTGCAAAGAAATAAAATAAAATCCCAAAACTTTCGAAACATCACCAGCATTAAAGTCAACCTGTGAGAAGGTGCGTGATGGCGTCTGGGGATGTGCAAGTGAGTTTGGGGGCATGTTAAGGAAGCAGAGATCAAGGGGGAATGGTGGGATGGGAGAAGGAGAAAAGAGAGAGGGACCGGGGTTGAGGAAGAATTTCAGCAGAATTGCAACAACTCTGACAGAGGGGATGGAAGACACAAAGTCAAGGGACTGTGGTTGCCAGCCCAAACATCCCTCCCATGCTTGAAGCATCCCCAGTGCAAGCATCCCTGGCGTAGATATGGTGCCATGGCACGCAAGGGCACTTCTGAGCAGCCCTGCTCACCCTCAGTTTTCTGCCGCAAGCAGGTTTTAACAGCAACAGGTCATTCCCAAGAAAAGGCAACATTTGCAGGGTCAGGGAACAGTCCGGGGCTGCCCACCCAAAGGAGGAACGGCCAACCCATGGGGTCTCCAACGGGTAACACAAGATGGCAGACCGTTCCGCCCAGATGCAGCAGTGCCTCTGCAGGGCTCACCTGTGGAGTTGTAGCCAAATGGAGGTGGCTGCCTGTTGTTGTAGCTGGCAGGCTGGCTTTGAGGAGAGAGGAAAGAGAGAGCACACAAGAACCATTAGCAATATCTAGTCCTTGGGCCCTTCCTTGCTACCCAATTTTAAGCATTATGATTCCACTTGAACTGCCCAGGGAATCCTGGGGTTTGTCGTTGGGTGTGACACTGCAGCTTTGGATCTTCCAGATGTTTATGACTTCAACTCCCAGAAGTCTCAGCCAGTATGGCCAATGCTCTGGGATTCAGGGAGCTGAAGTCCAAAACATCCTGAGAACCAAAGACTGAGAACCACTGCCATTGAGATATTTACATGTGAATATTCCCTACGTTGTGTCTGTTTCCTGGATTAAGGCCCGACAACATGAAGGAACATGCAAAAGAAACCCCTGTAATCCAGCCATACTCTGGTCTGTGAATGAGATACAGGACTCTGTATCTCATTCACAGGACTCTGTATCTCATATTGGTAGCACTCTTGGAGGAGAAAGTGCAGCAGCTGGAGTCAAGAGTAGCTACACTTCAGCATATTAGGGAACAAGAGGATTTCCTGGACACAATAGAACTAACCATCTTGGATGAGTACCATGCAGAGGAAGATGCTGGGGTGGAAGAGGTCACTTGCCATACACAGGAGACAGACAGCTGGAGGAATGTCACAAAGAGAAGTAAGCCAAGAAGGAATTGTTCGGGGAGCTTGCAGCTAGAGAATCGATTCGAAGCTCTTTCCCTTATCAAGGAGGATGAAGAAGAGCAGCATGGACAGACTTCAGGGACAGAGCAGGGGAGCCTGAGAGTCCCACCCGAGGGAACAGTCGCTGCTAAGCCTCGGAAGAGGCGTGTGGTCGTAGTGGGGGACTCCTTGCTGAGGGGTACAGAAGCAGTGATATGTAGGCCTGACAAGATGTCTCGAGAGGTGTGTTGTCTTCCAGGTGCAAAGATCCGTGATGTGACAGAGAGGCTGACAAGACTGGTCAAGCCTACTGACCAATACCCCTTCCTTTTGGTCCACGTGGGAACTAATGATACTGCAAGACACAGCCTTCAGAACATCAAAAGGGATTACGAGGCGCTTGGTAGGAAGCTGAAAGGAATGGATGTACAGGTTGTCATCTCGTCTCTTCTGCCAGTTGAAGGGCATGGTCCAGGAAGGGAGAGGAAAATAGCGGATGTGAACAACTGGCTTCGCAGATGGTGCCGCCGAGAAAGGTTTGGATTCTTTGATCATGGGCTGCGGTTCCATGAGGAGGGACTTCTTGCAACAGACGGGTTGCATCTCACGCCAGTTGGAAGAAATGTTTTTGCCAACAGTCTCAAGAACTTGATCAGGAGAGCTTTAAACTGAGTTCCGAGGGGAAGGGAGACAATATTAAGGAAGGCGAAAGGGATGGCGAAAATAGTCAAACTGACATAGAGGAAACAAGAAAAAAAGTGCAAGGACCCAACAGTGGGAGGCAAAAAAACTTGCACAGGCAGCAAGTAAAAGGGAACTATGGTCTGCGATGTCTCTACACTAATGCACAGAGCATGGGAAATAAGCAAGATGAACTCGAACTCCTAGTACAACAAAGCAAATATGACATAATAGGCATCACTGAAACCTGGTGGGATGAGTCTCATGATTGGAATGTGGAAATAGAGGGGTATAACCTTATTAAGAGAAATAGGCCAAACAGGAAAGGAGGAGGAATAGCACTATATGTCAGAGATATTTACACCAGTGAAGAGATCCTGGACATCAATCATGGAAGCCAGGTGGAGAGCATCTGGATAAGAATCAAAGGGCAGGGAAACAACAGGGATGTTATGGTGGGAGTCTACTACAGACCCCCAAGTCAGACTGAGGAATTGGATGATATCTTTCTAGAACAGATGACCACACAGTCAGAAAAGAGAGATCTAGTAGTGATGGGCGACTTCAACTATCCTGATATTTGTTGGAAGTCAAACTCATCAAAATCCTCAAGGCCTAGCAAATTCCTCACTTGCCTGGAAGACAATTTCATGGTCCAAAAGGTGGAAGAGGCAACAAGGGGGTCAGCTATTTTAGATCTGATCCTAACCAACAAGGATGACTTGGTTAATGGGGTGCAAGTGGTGGGATCATTAGGTGGAAGTGACCATGTTCTCCTGGAGTTTGTAATACAGTGGAAAGGAGAAGCCAGGCATAGTCAGACACGCATCCTAGACTTTAGGAGAGCGGATTTCAGTAAACTTAGAGAAGTATTAAGGGCAATTCCATGGTCAGAAATACTAAAAGATAAAGGAGTTCAGGATGGATGGGACTTTCTCAAAACGTTGTCCCCATCTTCAAAAAGGGGAAAAAAGAGGATCCCAACAATTATCGTCCATTTAGTCTGACATCAGTACTAGGAAAGATTCTGGAGCAGATCATTAAAGAGAGAGTCTGTGAACATCTAGAAGGCAATGCCATCATCACAAAAAGTCAACATGGGTTTCAGAGAAACAAGTCATGCCAGACAAACCTGATCTCTTTCTTTGATAAAATTACCAGCTTGGTAGATGAAGGGAATGCTGTGGATATAGTATATCTTGATTTCAGTAAGGCCTTTGACAAAGTTCCCCATGACATTCTTGCAAACAAGCTTCTAAAATGTGGGCTAGACAAAGGAACTCTTAAATGGATCTGTAACTGGTTGACCGGCTGAATGCAAAGGGTGCTCAACAATGGCTCCTTTTCATCCTGGAGAAAAGTGACCAGTGGGGTGTCCAGTGGGGCTCTGTCCTGGGCCCAGTGCTATTCAACATCTTTATCAATGACCTGGATGACAGAATTGGAAGCATACTTATGAAATTTGCAGATGATACCAAATTAGGGGGAATAGCTAATACCCCAGAGGACAGGATCAAGATTCAAAATGACCTGAATAGACTAGAAAGCTGGGCCAAAGCTAACAAAATGAAATTCAACACGGAGAAATGTAAGGTACTGCACTTAGGGCGGAAAAATAAAATGCACAGATATAGGATGGGTGACACCTGGCTGAATGAAACTACGTGTGAAAGGGATCTAGGAGTCCAAGTAGACCACAAGTTGAACATGAGTGAACAGTGTGATGCGGCAGCTAAAAAGGCCAATGCTATTTTAGGCTGCATCAATAGAAGTATAGTGTCTAGATCAAGAGAAGTAATCGTGCCACTATATTCTGCTCTGGTCAGGCCCCACCTGGAATATTGTGTCCAGTTCTGGGCGCCACAATTCAGAAAGGACATTGAGAAACTGGAGCATGTCCAAAGGAGGGCGACAAAAATGGTGAAAGGTCTGGAAACCATGCCCTATGAGGAACGACTGAGGGAGCTGGGGATGTTTAGCCTGGAGAAAAGAAGGTTAAGAGGTGATATGATCGCCCTGTTTAAATATTTGAAGGGATGTCATATTGAGGAGGGAGCAAGCTTGTTTTCTGCTGCTCCAGAGAACAGGACCCGGAACAATGGATGCAAGCTGCAGGAAAAGAGATTCCACCTGAACATTAGGAGGAACTTCCTGACAGTTAGGGCTGTTCGACAATGGAATGCACTCCTTCCTCGGAGGGTGATAGAGTCTCCTTCCTTGGAGGTCTTTAAAGAGAGGCTGGATGGCCATCTGTCAGGGATGCTTTGATTTGGATTTCCTGCATGGCAGGGGGTTGGACTGGATGGCCCTAGTGGTCTCTTCCAACTCTATAATTCTATGATTCTATGATTCATATGGACACTACATACTTCCCTCCACCAGCCAATGTGCCAATAAATAGATGAGGATGACGCATTCCAGGCTCAGGGGAAAGGATATGCCAATTTGCTTATGAAACCGACTTCTTTCCAGTTTCCAAGAGAAAGTGCTGCTTTCGAAACCCCAAATATCACAGAACCACAGGAATGATGACAGCACTTTCTGGAAACCCATGGACCAGACAAGGGCCATGGATACACCGTGACACCACGTTGTTGGGAATTGGCAACACTCACCCCATTTAGTCCTCTTAGTTCTCACTTACCCATCGAGTGTTGGAATCAGAAGAGCTGGCGGTGGAGCAAGAGGTGGAGGAAACAGCCCTATAAAGAAAAGCAGAATGGTTGAAAGACTTGGGAAAGATGGCTCATTCCCCCCAATACTATTACATTATTTATTACATCTGGCTCCTTCCTTTTGGAATCACAGGATGGAATTAGATGTTACAGGAGACTTGAGATTGAAAATGGATGTTCTCATCTCTAGCTATCCCCTTCACCTTTTGGTAACGTGAAATGTACAACTATGTCTCAACACCACCATCACATTAGATATAAATACAGCAGCCAAGGTCTCGGGGCACAAAATGCACGGTGTTATGATGCTGAGATACACATGAGGTTTTAATTATATACTATTGTATGGGCCAGAATTGAGAGAGGACCGGACAGTACCTATCATTTATTGTGGCTATTTTATTTAAGAGAGCCAGCATGGTCTGTTGGTTTGAGCGTTGGGCTATGACTCTGGAGACTAGGGTTTGAATCCTGGCTCAGCCACCAAAATCTACTGGGTGACCTTGGGCAAGTCACGCTCTCTCAGCCTCAGAGGAAGGCAATGGTAAACCTCCTCTGAGCAACTCTTGCCAAGAAAACCTCATGATATGGTTGCCTTAGGGTCGCCATAAGTCAGAACAGCAACAACAACAACATTGCATTGAAACTTTTTTGGGGGAATTTTGTGCCACTGGAAACTGCAGGGAATAAATCAACTGGCCTGAATGGACTTATTCTGAAAATTTGCTCCCGTTACTCAAAGGAAATGAAGAGCACATACCTGGGATGGGGCCAGGCGGTGGTAAACCTACACGGATCAAGAGGAGTAGTTAGCAGAGAGCAACAGAACACACAGTCCTTCTCTGTAACTCGCTTTATAAAGATGCTTCAGGAAAACAGTTTTTGCAAATAGGGCAATCGCTTGGGAGCCCAATGAATTGGGCAAGGAAAACAGAAATGGTTTTTAAGCTCCCTTCTCCAGGATCAGACAATTGGTCCCTCTAACCCAGTGTTATCATTCCCTGAGAGGCACAGGAGGAGATTTAAGCACCGGGATAAGTAATTCCTATATTAAATACTGGGACGCACTTGTATATGATAAGAAAAAAAGGATTAGGAGCTCTGGTAAAGCCATAGCAGCCACCATGCCAGCAGTTTGAGTGCTGGACTAAGACTCTGGAGACCAGGGTTCGAATACTGGGTAACCTGAGGCAAATCACTTTCCTTTCCTTTCTCCTTTCCGTTTTTCTTTCCTTTCCTCTTCCCGTCCCCCTTCCTTCCTTCCCAAAGCCTTTTATGCTAAGCAGATACCTACCTGGAGGATGGAGAGGCGGTGGGACGGAAGTAACCGGAGGCGGAGGAGGATGGAGAAAGTGGGGTGGTGGAGGACCGCTTATTGGAGGCAGAGGACCCGCTGGAGGTGCAAATGTCTGTTGCTGAGGTGGTTGTTGTGGCTGTGATGCTTGTTGGGGCGGCTGCGGAGGCTGCGTTTTGCTCCCGTGGTCCCCAAGTACCTTTAAAACCAAGCACAGAAACAGAGAAATGGTTTTGGGTTGGTCTTGAAGAGAAGCTCTGCAAAAGGAATCCCCCTTTGCTGTTAAAACGGTCTTTTTCATGCCCAGGGCTTGCAAAACAGAATGCAAGGAACTCAACCCAGGGCTGAAGAATATATTGCACTCCTCTACAAACATGGGAAGAAAACAGCAGAAAGCAGGCCAAGGTGCCCATGTTGGCTGCTTGAGCATCACAGATTTTAATCTGTAAAAAGGAATTGCAAGATTTGGATCCTCAAAATGGCAGAACATGGTCCTGGATGCAAAATTCAATTTCCAAATAATAATAATAATTAATAATTTGTTTTATTTATATACCGCTATTCCAAAGATCATAATGGTGAACTGCAAGTAAGCTAATTAGCAAGTAAGCTAATTGAGTGCTGGACTAAGACTCTGGAGACCAGGGTTTGAATACTGGGTAGCAAGTAAGCTAATTTGCCCCCAACAGTCTGGGTACTCATTTTAGCTCCCTCCTCGGAAGGATGCAAGCCTGAGTTGAGCTTGGGCCCTTTTGCTTGTCTTGAACTCGTAACCTTGTGGTTTTGGGTGAATGGCTGCAGTACAGGCATTTAACCACTGCACCACCAGGGCTCCTCTCGCGTTATGACTTTTGGGCTGAATCTGCAGAATTAATGCAGTTGGACACTGCCATGGCTCCATCCTATGGAATCCTGGGATTTGTAGTTTGTTGCAGTACCAGAGCTCTCTGACAAAGAAAGCAAACTATCTCGCAAACCTACAAATCCCATAGCATTGTGCCATGAGAGTTAAAACAGTATCAAGCTGCAAATACAGTCTGGATTATGCAACTTGGTAGTCACCACGTGCTCTTCTTTACCCTTTTTGCAAGGCCTACTTGGAGCATTTGGGTCTGGTTTTTCATTCTTACCTGAATGGGATTTTCCTCCGAGGCATGTTTATCGCGCCGCCTTCCTTCGACCCGCCTGATGGTGCCCGCCTGTCCACCAATGACGTCAATGGTGCCACCCAGCTTCCTGGTTAGAAAACGGAGACAAACGACAGCTTGTCGAACAGTTGTCTTCTCCCTTGCGCAGCCATGCTCTAGCTCAGTGGTCCCCAAACTTTGGTCCTCCAGATGTTTTGGACTTCAGTTCCCAGAATTCCTGACTGTTTGGCCATTTTGTTTCTAAAAAGAGGTCCACGTACCTGTTTGGGGGAGGCCCGGCTTTTATCCGCCCGCCTACCAGGGCCACAAAATCCGTCTTAAAATCCATTTTGATGACGTTGTTCTCTGGTTCCTTTTCTGCATTGCCTGTTCTTCCTTGCTGGACCTAAGGCAAAGGTGAAAAGCAAAGCAAAGAAAGAGATCATGGCTCCTACCCATTCTCTCCAAACCTTACACAACTCAACACAACGCAACTGGGTTTGCTTCCTAGAGGAGAAGAGATAAGATATAAATGGCGCTCCTCATTCAAAGAGGAACTGGACAGCAATCTGCACCTGGTACAATAAGTCTACACTGTTTGTAGAGGTGCGTACAGGGGACAACAGGTATTGAACATGGTCCAAGGCTCAATGTCTCACACAAAACCACAGTTCCCAAAATTGCCTAGCACTGAGCCAGGGCAGTTAAAGCAGTCTCAAACTGGATTAGCGTCGTCCGACTCCATCTCTTACCGTGATTTTGTTCTCGGTGCTGACCGGGACGGAAGACTCCAAGCCAAGTTGGAGCCGGCGCTGCTTCTCGCAGTACGCTTTCCAGGTCTCCTCGTTGAACCCGTAGTTGAAATAATCCGAAAGGTCAGCACCTGGGAAAATGATAAAGAAAACAGAGTGGCATTTTCAAAATTAAAAGAGTGAAGATAACCCCAAGGATAAGGAGGTCCAAGTTGATCAGAATGAGAGGTGGAAAAACAGATTGTAGAGTCAGCTCTCAATGACAACAGAGTCTACTGCATCCGTGGGTTCAACCATCCATGGCTTGAAAATGTTCCCTATACAATCCAAAAAGCAAGCCTTGGCTATGCCATTGTATATAAGGGACACTATTTTATTATGCCACTGAATATAACGGGACTTGAGCATTCATGGATGTTTGTATTCATGGGGCTCCTGGAACCAAAACCCAATAAAATGTATTTATTTATTTATTTTATTTTATTTTTATCCCACCTTTTCCCCAAAGTAGGACCCAAGGCGGCAAACAGCACATATAAAACACATTAAAACAATTAAAACTGTACAATCAAAATCATAAAAGATATATTTAAAAAATTACAAATATAAAATTTAAAACATACAGATTTAAAAATAATAACCTAAAACTAGCCCCCCTCATCCCCCCCATAAAACCAAACCTGCAAGATTTTAAAAAGCCTGTTTAAATAAAAATAAATAAATAAATATAGTACTACTACTACTAATAATAATGATAACAGTAATTTCCAATTGTATATAATAAGACTTGAGCATCCATGGACGATTGCATTTATGGGGGGTCCTTGAACCAAACCCTAGCAGATAGCAAGGGTTTCCACTGTGATGATGATGATGATGATGATGATGATAATAATAATAATAATAAATACCCCATTGTATATAAAAGGACTGGAGCATCCACGGATGTTGGTATCCAGTGGGTCCTTGAACCAAACCCCAGCGGATACCAAGGGCCCCCACTACAATAACAACAGCAACAACAACTACAACCCATTGTATATAATAGGACTTGAACAGACAAGGGAGTCCTTGAACCAAACCCCAGCGGATACGAAGGGCCCCCACTGTAATACTACTATTACTACTACTAATAATAATACCCAATTATATATAATAGGACTTGAGCATCCATGGATGTTTGTATTCATGGGGGCTCCTTGAACCAAACCGCAGCAGATATCAAGGCTCTCCACTGTAATAATAGTAATAATAATACCCCATTGTATATAATAGGACTTGAGCATCCACAGATGTTGGTAGCCATAGTGGGTACCCAGCGGATACCAAAGGCCCCCACTATAATAACAAGAACAACAACCACAACAACAACAATTGTATATAATAGGACTTAAGCATCCACAGACAAGGGGGGTCCTTGAACCAAACCCCAGTGGATACGAAGGGCTCCTCCAACAACAACAACACCCCATTGTATATAATGGGACTTGAGCATCCATGGATGTTGGTATCCATGGGGGGTTCTTGAACCAAACCTCAGCAGATACCAAGGGCCCCCACTGTAATAGTAATAGTAATGATACCCATTAAAAGAAAGAACTTGGGAGCATGAGCTTTCCGAGACTTGAGCCGCTTTCCTCAGATGCATTTGGTTGCATGTGCATTTGGGTTGGTCCAATAAAGGTATCCCTGTTTCATGGATTTTGGACAATACTGTACTCCGCTATAGGGCCAACACGGCTACCATCGGATATACTTTCTGAAGCAGAACCATCATCCTTGCTGACATGGGAAGCCACCAGCCAAGACCGGGGTTCAGCCCCGCAAATGTTAAACCAGCAGCCCATATCCAAGGGCTAAAATGGCTCAGACTCCATTTTCTAATCCTATTTTAAGTCTTGCAGTGGATCACATATATTATGTCCCCCCGGCCTCCATCAGATGGTGTGCGAACTGGGGTCTTCTGCACTGGGTGGTTCGAATTCACGTTTTCGCCACAATACCATCATACCAGCATTCGAATGGCCCAATCCACACTCACGTGAATGCGCGAGTCTGCCGAACTGTATGCGTACTGGCTCCTCTTTTTGGAGCGTGTTGGCCAGTGCGCTGATAAGGGATTGGCGCTATATCCTGGATTGGGGCTCTGTTCGATCTCAGTGCGAATGGGTCTGGTGTGATACCCAGTCCTGAATTCCATTGCAAGACCCCCAGATTCCAATTTTTACTTTCCGGTGGGTCTTTCCTCTTGCCGGTTCCAGGGAAGCGGGGGGGGGGGGCGGTTCCAGCGCCTCCTCCTCCTCCTCCCGGCTTGAGAGGCATCCCTGGCTGCATCCCAGGGCAGGGAAGAGGCGCGGGGGCTGCTGGAATCATGGTTCCAGCGGGCCTCCCTCCTCCTCCTCTCCGGCTCTGAGAGGCATCCCTGGCTGCATCCCAGGCAGGGAAAGGCGCGTGGGGCTGCTGGACGATGTGGTTCCAGCGGCCTCTCCTCCTCCTCCTCCCGGCTTGAGAGGCATCCCTGGCTGGCATTCCAGGCAGGGAAGAGGCGCGGGGGGCAACGGGGGAATCGGGGTTCCAGCAGCCTCCTCCTCCTCCTCCCGGCTTGGGAGCCAGCCTAGGCTGCCTCTCAAGCCCGGGAGGAGGAGGAGGAGGAGGAGGCCGTTGGAATGGCGGCGATCGCCACGATTCTAGCGGGCCCCGCGCCTGTTCCCTGCCTGGGATGCAGCCCAGGCTGGATCCCAAGCCGGGAGGAGGAGGAGGAACTCTTAATCAAAGCATCCCCATTTACTAGATGGCCATCCAGCCTCTTTGACAGCCGCTGGAACTTGCTCCTCCCCCCCCCCCCAGAATACATACTCACACCTCACACCACACACACGCAGAAACCGGGCATTGCTAATTTGTTGCAAGGGAAGGTCATGGTAACATTAAAACCAAGCAGGAATGTAGAGAGGAAACAGTAATGGGCACGTTGTATGCCAATGTTAATGTGCATGAGCTGGCTCTCCAGCTTTTACCAGGCTGTCATGACGGACCTCCCTTTCACCCCTGGAAGCGTTTAAGTGTGCAACCCATGCAGGGCCCCACTGAGCTGTGTGGGGGGGCCGATACGAATCGGCCAATCCTCATGTTGAGCACGGTGTGACAAAACATTCTGCACTGAATGCACTTCGCGCGAATGCAGATTGGCCAATTTGAATCCTGCCAATGCGGAAGGACTCCCAGGTATGACGTACTTTGCGAAATAACGCGATTCGAATCGCCCAGTGCAGAAGACCCCCAGTTCCACACTATCGATAAGGGCTCGGTTTCAGTCCAAATCCCTGCTAAGCCACGGATACCTTCTGGTTGATTTTGGGCCAGTCACATCCTCTCAGCCTCAGAGAAGAGCCATGGCAAATTGCTTCTGAGGAAATCAAGCCAGAAAGTGAGAGCCATCATGGAGTAAGGTTTGAGTAACTCCAGGAAATGGGTTTGAATTCCCTGCTTTGGAAACCCATTGAGAAACTCTTGGTCAGGTCCCACTCTCTCAGCCTCCAAGGAAGGCAATGGAAAACCCTCGCTGAAGAATCTTGCCAAGAAAACCTTGGATTGAGCCACTTTTAAGTCAACCTTAAGACACAGAAGAAAACAAATTAGACCATCAATGCTCTTTTTGCAAGGACTTGAGAGTACTGGAAGAAGTATTGCAAGGAGAGCCAGCGTGGCGTAGTAGTTTGACATTGGACTGCAGGAAACCAGGGTTTCAATCTCTACTCATCTGGTAAACCTGCCCACGTCACCCGAGGTTTCGATTGCTGAACAGGGATTCGAATCCTGTTCCCTAGTGTTTGTCGTCCAATGCTGAAACCACTGCACCACGCTACAGCTAATTTGGCATCCAGAGTTTTGCTAGCTTAGAAATGCTCTTCAGGAAAGAAAAGTGCAATTTTGGGTCCAATCTTCAGCATCTTCCGCATCACCTCCCAGGATCCCCTTTTTCCTTCCCAAAACCCATCTCCTCCTGCAGTGATTCTAACGGGCACCAGGAGCGCTCTCCTGCCTCATACTGGTTTGCCTTTGCAAAAAATGTGTACATTGATGATGCTTCCTATGTGCACTGGGCAGTTGTTTTCAGATTGGCTTTCCTTCTTCTGTAGATCCTTCCGGGTGGCGAAGATGACGGGGACGATAGCGACAGCGACGATGACGACATTCGGGTCACGATTGGGAACATCAAAAGGGGGCTCCTTCTACATGTACGTTGGCTTGCGTGCTGCAAACACCCAGCTCTTGGCTTGGCAATTCAATAATTTACTAATGTTGTGCCATTTTGGACTTCCGTTGTGCCACACTCCTCCTTTTTGTAGCCCAAAGTGGCCAGCTTTAGGAGGCTATGGAGCTTAGACCGCCTCACCTCCCACATTGCGTCCCATGCAACAAATCCTAATACAGTCTTTTGCATTTTTGCTATGGTTCTTTTCGGCATCCACTATTTCCTGTTTAATTCCTGTTCTTAACAAAAAGGCTTCTCCTTGGTTTGAAATGGGCCTGTGGTCCAAAAAAACATGAATGTGCCTTGAGCAATGCCAATCTGGTCCCAAATACACTGCAGAAATAATCCAGTTTGAGACTGCTTTAACTGCCCTGGCTGAATGCTAGGGGAATCCTGGGAACTGTAGTTTATTGTAGCGCCAGAGCGCTCTGATAGGAGAAGGCTCCATGTCTTCCAAAACTAGTTTTCCAGGATTTGCTAGTATGAGCCAAGGCAGTTAAAGCAGTCTCAAACTGGTTATTTCTGCAGTGTATTTTGGACCTCTGTTTATATTATATGTTCATTTGAAGAGAAAGAAGTACTGCTCTAGAACAGGGTAGGCAACCTACGGCACGCGGGCCGGATCCGGCCCGGCGAGGCCTTGGGACCGGCCCCAGCCGGTCCTGCCGATTGCCGCTGGGGCCTTTGGCCTCTCGCGCAAGGGCATGGGGCTTTTGGCCTATCAGGAGGAGGCGGGCAAGCGGCAGGCAAGGGGGGCAAGCAGCGGGCATGGGGGAGACAAGTGGGGGCAGGGGGGACAACTGTCTCTAGAGCCTCCGAAAAACATGCATTTATATGAACATTTTTTAAAAATCAGCAAATTTTTTCGCGTCTTCCATTTTTTAAAAAAGTGTTCTCCATTTGAAATGATTGTCCTACATTTGTCCCGGTTTATTTATATATAAATTTTTAAAAATTATTTAATTATTATGTTTTGGGCTTTGGCCCCCAGTTGTTTGAGGGACAGCACAACCCGGCCCCCGGGTCAAAAGGTTGCCTACCCCTGCTCTTAGAATATCCATTTATGAACTGATTTGGACCAAATGTAATGTTTCGACTCAAGTTGGCAAGCCACACATTTTCATGCAAGTCTGGGAGTCATTTGCAAGATGCTTTTGTTTGGACAACGGGTGTTTTGGGACCATTTTGCACGGAAATCATGGGGGGCTTTCCCTAGAAATGCTGCCGGCATTTTTCTGATCCTTTCCCCACTTTTTAGGGGGACCCCGATGAACCTGAATCTAAACGGGTCGAGGCTACGGAGCGCCTGTTCAGGTACTGGTCCTGTGGTTTTTTAAAAGGTATTGTCAGCTTCTGTCTCCTCTCTCTTCTCTCTCTCTCTCTCTCTATTATATATATATTATATATATAGAACCTGTAAAATAAAATCTTTGGCACTAACCCTTCGTCTCTTTCCTTTCCTTCAAAGCCAAGTCGCAGCCCAAAGGTATTGATTTAGAGGCTGCGGGGAATATAAAACGGCTTGCCTGTAATAAAGTGGATTTAGAGTCCTTCGAAGACAAACCGTGGAAGAAACCAGGTGGGGCCTCAAAGTTTCTTGTGGTAAATATTATCTGGAGATTTCCTCTCTCTTTTTTGGGGGGTGGGGGTCTGCATTTCTCCCCAGTCGCTGTGCAAAGTGGGAGGCCGGGGGACATAATATATGTGATCCACTGCAAGACTTAAAATGGATTAGAAAAATGGAGTCTGAGCCATTAGCCCTTGGATATGGGCTGCTGGTTTAACATTTGCGGGCTGAACCCCGGTCTTGGCTGGTGGCTTCCCATGTCAGCAAGGATGATGGTTCTGCTTCAGAAAGTATATCCGATGGTAGCCGTGTTGCCCTATAGCGGAGTACAGTATTGTCCAAAATCCATGAAACAGGGATACCTTTTTGGACCAACCCAAATGCACATGCAACCAAATGCATCGGGAAAGCGGCTCAAGGTCTCGAAAGCTCAGCTCCCAAGTTCTTTCTTTAAGGGTATCTTACTATTACTATTACAGTGGGGCCCTTGGTATCTGCTGAGGTTTGGTTCAAGAACCCCCCCTGGATACCAACATCCCTGGATGCTCAAGTCCCATTATATACACATGGGGGGTTGTTGTTGTTGGAGGAGCCCTTCGTATCCACTGGGTGGTTTGGTTCAGGACCCCCCTTGTCTGTGGATGCTTAAGTCCTATATAACAATTGTTGTTGTTGTGGTTGTTGTTCTTGTTATTATAGTGGGGGCCTTTGGATCCGCTGGTACCCACTATGGCTACCAACATCTGTGGATGCTCAAGTCCTATTATATACAATGGGTATTATTATTACTATTATACAGTGGAGAGCCTTGATATCTGCTGCGGTTTGGTTCAAGGAGCCCCCATGATACAACATCCATGGATGCTCAAGTCCTATTATATATAATTGGGTATTATTATTAGTGTAGTAATAGTAGTATTACAGTGGGGGCCCTTCGTATCCACTGGGGTTTGGTTCAAGGACTCCCTTGTCTATTCAAGTCCTATTATATACAGGGTTGTAGTTGTGTTGTTGTTGTTAGTGTAGTGGGGGCCCTTGGTATCCGCTGGGGTTTGGTTTCAAGGACCCACTGGATACCAACATCCGTGGATGCTCCAGTCCTTTTATATACATGGGGATTTTTATTATATTATCATCATCACATCATCATCCTCATCATCACAGTGGAAGCCCTTGCTATCTGCTAGGGTTGGTTCAAGGACCCCCCATAAATGCAATCGTCCATGGATGCTCAAGTCTTATTATATACAATTGGAATTACTGTTATCATTATTAATTAGTAGTAGTAGTACTATATTTATTTATTTATTTTTATTTAAACAGGCTTTTAAAATCTTGCGGTTTGGTTTTATGGGGGGGGAGGGGGGCTAGTTTTAGGTTATTATTTTTACATCTGTATGTTTAAATTTTATATTTGTAATTTTTTAATATATCTTTTATGATTTTGATTGTACAGTTTTAATGTTTTAATGTGTTTATATGTGCTGTTTGCCCCCTTGGGTCCTACTTGGGGAAAGGTGGATAAAACATAAATAAAATACATAAATAAATACTTTATTGGGTTTTGGTTCCAGGGCCCCATGAATACAACACATCCATGCATGCTCAGTCCCGTTATATTCAGTGGCATAATAAAATAGTGTCCCTTATATAAATGGCATAGCCAAGGCTTGCTTTTTGGATTGTATAGGGAACATTTTCAAGCCATGGATGTTTGAACCCCACGGGCGTAGACTCTGTTGTCATTGGAGCTGACTCTACATCGTTTTTTCCACCTCTCATTCTGATCAACTTGGACCTCCTTATCCTTGGGTTATCTTCACTCTTTTATTTTGAAAATGCCACTCTGTTTTCTTTATCATTTTCCCAGGTGCTGACCTTTCGGATTATTTCAACTACGGGTTCAACGAGGAGACCTGGAAAGCGTACTGCGAGAAGCAGCGCCGGCTCCAACTTGGCTTGGGTCTTCCGTCCCGGTCAGCACCGAGAACAAAATCACAGGTGGAGGAGTCGGACGACGCTAATCCAGTTTGAGACTGCTTTAACTGCCCTGGCTCGTGCTAGGCAATTTTGGGAACTGTGGTTTGTGTGAGACATTGAGCCTTGGACCATGTTCAATACCTGTTGTCCCCTGTACGCACCTCTACAAAACAGTGTAGACTTATTGTACCAGGTGCAGATTGCTGTCCAGTTCCTCTTTGAATGAGGAGCGCCATTTATATCTTATCTCTTCTCCTCTAGGAAGCAAACCCAGTTGCGTTGTGTTGAGTTGTGTAAGGTTTGGAGAGAATGGGTAGGAGCCATGATCTCTTTCTTTGCTTTGCTTTTCACCTTTGCCTTAGGTCCAGCAGGAAGAACAGGCAATGCAGAAAAGGAACCCAGAGAACAACGTCATCAAAATGGATTTTAGACGGATTTTGTGGCCCTGGTAGGCGTGCGGATAAAAGCCGGGCCTCCCCCAAACAGGTACGTGGACCTCTTTTATAAACAAAATGGCCAAACATTCAGGATTCTGGGAACTGAAGTCCAAAACCATGGAGGACCAAGTTTGGGGCCACTGAGCTCGAGCCTGCTGCGCAAGGGAAAAGACACTGTTCGACAAGCTGTCGTTTGTCTCCGTTTTCTAACCAGGAAGCTGGTGGACCATTGACGTCATTGGGGACAGGCGGGCACCATCAGGCGGGTCGAAGGAAGGCGGCGCGTAAAACATGCCTCGGGAGAAATCCCATTCAGGTAAGAATGAAAAACCAGACCCAAATGCTCCAAGTAGGCCTTGCAAAAGGTAAAGAAGAGCACGTGGTGACTACCAAGTTGCATAATCCAGACTGTATTTGCAGCTTGATACTGTTTTAACTCTCCTGGCCACACTGCTATGGGATTTGTAGGTTTGCGAGATAGTTTGCTTTCTCTTGTCAGAGAGCATCTGGTACTGCAACAAACTACAAATCCCAGGATTCCACGGATGGAGCCATGGCAGTGTCCACTGCATTAATTCTGCAGATTCAGCCCAAAAGTCAAACGCGGAGGGAGCCCTGGTGGTGCAGTGGTTAAATGCCTGTACCTGCAGCCATTCACCCAAAACCACAAGGTTACGAGTTCAAGACAAGCAAAAGGCCCAAGCTCAACTCAGGCTTGCATCCTTACGGGAGGGAGCTAAAATGAGTACCCACTGATTGTTGGGGCAAACTTAGCTTACTTGCTACCCAGTATTCAACCCTGGTCTCCAGAGTCTTAGTCCAGCACTCATGCTTACTTGCTAATTAGCTTACTTGCAGTTCACCATTATGACTTGGAAAGCGGTATATAAATAAAACAAATTATTAATTATTATTATTATTTGGAAATGAATTTGCATCCAGGACCCTGTTCTGCCCTTTGAGGATCCAAATTTGCAATTCCTTTTTACAGATTAAAATCTGTGATGCTCAGGCAGCCAATATGGGCACCTTGGCCTGCTTTCTGCTGTTTTCTTCCGCCTGTTTGTAGAGGAGTGCAATATCTTCTCGCCCTGGGTTGATTCCTGCATTCTGTTTTGCAAGCCCTGGGCATGAAAAAGACCATTTCACCAGCAAAGGGGGATTCCTTTTGCAGGCTTCTCTTCAGACCAACCCAAAACCATTTCTCTGTTTCTGTGCTTGGTTTTAAAGGTACTTGGGACCACGGGAGCAACGCAGCCTCCGCAGCCGCCCACCAAGCATCACAGCCCACAACAACCACCTCAGCAACAGACATTTGCACCTCCAGCGGTCCTCCGCCCCCAATAGCGGTCCTCACCACCCCACTTTCTCCATCCTCCTCCGCTCCGGTTACTTCCGTCCCACCGCCTCTCCATCCTCCAGGTAGGTTCTGCTTACGCATAAAGGCTTGGGAGGAAGGAGGGGGACGGAAGAGGAAAGGAAAGAAAAACACGGAAAGGAGAAAGGAAAGGAAAGTGATTTGCCTCAGGTTACCCAGTATTCGAACCCTGGTCTCCAGAGTCTTAGTCCAGCACTCAAACTGCTGGCATGGGTGCTGCTATGGCTTACCAGAGCTCCTAATCCTTTTTCTATCATATACCAGTGCTCCCAGTATTTAATATAGGAATTACTTATCCCGGTGCTTAAATCTCCTCCTGTGCCTCTCCAGGGATGATAACACTGGGTTAGAGGGACCAATTGTCTGATCCTGGAGAAGGGGCTTAAAAACCATTTCTGTTTCCTTGCCCATATCATTGGGCTCCCAACGATTGCCCTGTTTGCAAAAACTGTTTTCCTGAAGCATCTTTATAAGCGAGTTACAGAGAAGGACTGTGTGTTCTGTTGCTCTCTGCTAACTAATCCTCTTGATCCGTGTAGGTTTACACCCCGCTGGCCCCATCCCCAGGTATTTGCTCTATTTCCTTTGAGTAGGGAGCAATTTTCAGAATAAGTTCTCAGGCCAGTTGATTTATTCCCTGCAGTTTCCAGTGGCACAAAATTCCCCCAAAAAAGTTTCAATGCAATGTTGTGTTTGTTGTTGTGTTCTGACTTATGGCGACCCTAAGGCCAACCATATCATGAGGTTTTTTGGCAAGAGTTGCTGCAGAGGAGGTTTACCATTGCCTTCCTCTGTAGGCTGAGAGAGCGTGACTTGCCAAGGTCACCCAGTAGATTTTGGTGTGGCTGAGCCAGGATGCAAACCCTAGTCTCCAGAGTCATAGCCCCAACCACTCAAACCAACAGACCATGCTGGCATCTCTTAAATAAAATCAGCCACAATAAATGATAGGTACTGTCCGGTCCTCTCTCAATTTGGCCCATCAATAGTATTATATTAAAACCTCATGGTGTATTCAAGCATCATAACACCGTGCATTTTGTGCCCGAGACCTTGGCTGCTGTATCTATATCTAATGTGATGGTGGTGTTTGAGACATAGTTGTACATTTCACGTTACCAAAGGTGAAGGGGCATAGCTCAGAGATGCAGAACATCCATTTTCAATCTCCAAGTCTCCTGTAACATCTAATTCCATCCTGTGATTCCAAAAGGAAGGAGCCAGATGATGTAATAAATATATGTAATAGTATTGGGGGGGGGAATGAGCATCTTTCCCAAGTCTTTCAAACATTCTGCTGTTTCTTTATTAGGGGCTGTTTCCCCACCTCTTGCTCCACCGCCAGCTCTTCTGATTCCAAACTCGATGGGTAAGTGAGGAACTAAGAGGACTAAATGGGGGGTGAGTGTTGCCATATCCCAACAACGTGGTGTCCACGGTGTATCCATGGCCCTTGTCTGGTCCATGGGTTTCCAGAAAGTGCTGTCATC